>NW_025754959.1:0-8391 GCF_021184085.1 Oncorhynchus gorbuscha
CATATCACCAGGTAACATTCTGAGTATGTTGTCTATCACTAGCAGCACCATATCACCAGGTAACATTCTGAGTATGTTGTCTATCACTAGCAGCACCATATCACCAGGTAACATTCTGAGTATGTTGTCTATCACTAGCAGCACCATATCACCAGGTAACATTCTGAGTATGTTGTCTAGCAGCACCATATCACCAGGTAACATTCTGAGTATGTTGTCTATCACTAGCAGCACCATATCACCGGGTAACATTCTGAGTATGTTGTCTAGCAGCACCATATCACCAGGTAACATTCTGAGTATGTTGTCTATCACTAGCAGCACCATATCACCAGGTAACATTCTGAGTATGTTGTCTATCACTAGCAGCACCATATCACCAGGTAACATTCTGAGTATGTTGTCTATCACTAGCAGCACCATATCACCAGGTAACATCCTGAGTATGTTGTCTATCACTAGCAGCACCATATCACCAGGTAACATTCTGAGTATGTTGTCTAGCAGCACCATATCACCAGGTAACATTCTGAGTATGTTGTCTATCAGCACCATATCACCAGGTAACATTCTGAGTATGTTGTCTAGCAGCACCATATCACCAGGTAACATTCTGAGTATGTTGTCTATCACTAACAGCACCATATCACCAGGTAACATCCTGAGTATGTTGTCTACACTAGCAGCACCATATCACCAGGTAACATCCTGAGTATGTTGTCTATCACTAGCAGCACCATATCACCAGGTAACATTCTGAGTATGTTGTCTAGCAGCACCATATCACCAGGTAACATTCTGAGTATGTTGTCTATCACTAACAGCATCATATCACCAGGTAACATTCTGAGTATGTTGTCTATCACTAGCAGCACCATATCACCAGGTAACATTCTGAGTATGTTGTCTATCACTAGCAGCACCATATCACCAGGTAACATTCTGAGTATGTTGTCTATCACTAGCAGCACCATATCACCAGGTAACATTCTGAGTATGTTGTCTATCAGCACCATATCACCAGGTAACATTCTGAGTATGTTGTCTAGCAGCACCATATCACCAGGTAACATTCTGAGTATGTTGTCTATCACTAACAGCACCATATCACCAGGTAACATTCTGAGTATGTTGTCTAAGCAGCACCATATCACCAGGTAACATTCTGAGTATGTTGTTTATCACTAGCAGCACCATATCACCAGGTAACATTCTGAGTATGTTGTCTATCACTAGCAGCACCATATCACCAGGTAACATTCTGAGTATGTTGTCTAACACTAGCAGCACCATATCACCAGGTAACATTCTGAGTATGTTGTCTATCACTAGCAGCACCATATCACCAGGTAACATTCTGAGTATGTTGTCTAGCAGCACCATATCACCAGGTAACATTCTGAGTATGTTGTCATCACTAGCAGCACCATATCACCAGGTAACATTCTGAGTATGTTGTCTATCAGCACCATATCACCAGGTAACATTCTGAGTATGTTGTCTATCAGCACCATATCACCAGGTAACATTCTGAGTATGTTGTCTATCAAGCACCATATCACCAGGTAACATTCTGAGTATGTTGTCTTCAACAGCACCATATCACCAGGTAACATCCTGAGTATGTTGTCTACCACTAGCAGCACCATATCACCAGGTAACATTCTGAGTATGTTGTCTAACAGCACCATATCACCAGGTAACATTCTGAGTATGTTGTCTATCACTAGCAGCACCATATCACCAGGTAACATTCTGAGTATGTTGTCTAAGCAGCACCATATCACCAGGTAACATTCTGAGTATGTTGTCTATCACTAGCAGCACCATATCACCAGGTAACATTCTGAGTATGTTGTCTATCACTAGCAGCACCATATCACCAGGTAACATTCTGAGTATGTTGCTATCACTAGCAGCACCATATCACCAGGTAACATTCTGAGTATGTTGTCTATCACCAGCAGCACCATATCACCAGGTAACATTCTGAGTATGTTGTCTATCACTAGCAGCACCATATCACCAGGTAACATTCTGAGTATGTTGTCTATCACTAGCAGCACCATATCACCAGGTAACATCCTGAGTATGTTGTCTATCACTAGCAGCACCATATCACCAGGTAACATTCTGAGTATGTTGTCTAGCAGCACCATAACACCAGGTAACATTCTGAGTATGTTGTCTATCAGCACCATATCACCAGGTAACATTCTGAGTATGTTGTCTAGCAGCGCCATATCACCAGGTAACATTCTGAGTATGATGTCCATCACTAGCAGCACCATATCACCAGGTAACATCCTGAGTATGTTGTCTAACAGCACCATATCACCAGGTAACATCCTGAGTATGATGTCTATCACTAGCAGCACCATATCACCAGGTAACATTCTGAGTATGTTGTCTAGCAGCACCATATCACCAGGTAACATTCTGAGTATGTTGTTTATCACTAGCAGCACCATATCACCAGGTAACATTCTGAGTATGTTGTCTATCACTAGCAGCACCATATCACCAGGTAACATTCTGAATATGTTGTCTATCACTAGCAGCACCATATCACCAGGTAACATTCTGAGTATGTTGTCTATCACAGCAGCACCATATCACCAGGTAACATTCTGAGTATGTTGTCTATCAGCACCATATCACCAGGTAACATTCTGAGTATGTTGTCTAGCAGCACCATATCACCAGGTAACATTCTGAGTATGTTATATATCACTAGCAGCACCATATCACCAGGTAACATTCTGAGTATATTGTCTAACAGCACCATATCACCAGGTAACATTCTGAGTATGTTGTTTATCACTAGCAGCACCATATCACCAGGTAACATTCTGAGTATGTTGTCTATCACTAGCAGCACCATATCACCAGGTAACATTCTGAGTATGTTGTCTATCACTAGCAGCACCATATCACCAGGTAACATTCTGAGTATGTTGTCTATCACTAGCAGCACCATATCACCAGGTAACATTCTGAGTATGTTGTCTAGCAGCACCATATCACCAGGTAACATTCTGAGTATGTTGTCTATCAGCACCATATCACCAGGTAACATTCTGAGTATGTTGTCTATCAGCACCATATCACCAGGTAACATTCTGAGTATGTTGTCTATCAGCACCATATCACCAGGTAACATTCTGAGTATGTTGTCTATCAGCACCATATCACCAGGTAACATTCTGAGTATGTTGTCTTAAGCAGCACCATATCACCAGGTAACATCCTGAGTATGTTGTCTACCACTAGCAGCACCATATCACCAGGTAACATTCTGAGTATGTTGTCTAACAGCACCATATCACCAGGTAACATTCTGAGTATGTTGTTCAGCAGCACCATATCACCAGGTAACATTCTGAGTATGTTGTCTAGCAGCACCATATCACCAGGTAACATTCTGAGTATGTTGTCTATCACTAGCAGCACCATATCACCAGGTAACATTCTGAGTATGTTGTCTATCACTAGCAGCACCATATCACCAGGTAACATTCTGAGTATGTTGTCTAGCAGCACCATTTCACCAGGTAACATTCTGAGTATGTTGTCTAACAGCACCATATCACCAGGTAACATTCTGAGTATGATGTCTATCACTAGCAGCACCATATAACCAGGTAACACTGAGTATGTGTAAGGTGAGTCTGCTTCTTGGTGTCACAGTGGAAAGGCAGAAGCAACAGCACTGGAACCTGACTCAGGAACCTGCTGGGCCTCGAGGGACCTCTCCCCTTCAAGCCATTGACTGCAACATTTTAACAGTGTAATTAATAAAGATGATACAGTGCCTTGCGAAAGTATTCGGCCCCCTTGAACTTTGCGACCTTTTGCCACATTTCAGGCTTCAAACATAAAGATATAAAACTGTATTTTTTGTGAAGAATCAACAACAAGTGGGACACAATCCTGAAGTGGAACGACATTTATTGGATATTTCAAACTTTTTTAACAAATCAAAAACTGAAAAATTGGGCGTGCAAAATTATTTAGCCCCCTTAAGTTAATACTTTGTAGCGCCACCTTTTGCTGCGATTACAGCTGTAAGTCGCTTGGGGTATGTCTCTATCAGTTTTGCACATCGAGAGACTGAAATTTTTTCCCATTCCTCCTTGCAAAACAGCTCGAGCTCAGTGAGGTTGGATGGAGAGCATTTGTGAACAGCAGTTTTCAGTTCTTTCCACAGATTCTCGATTGGATTCAGGTCTGGACTTTGACTTGGCCATTCTAACTCCTGGATATGTTTATTTTTTAACCATTCCATTGTAGATTTTGCTTTATGTTTTGGATCATTGTCTTGTTGAAAGACAAATCTCCGTCCCAGTCTCAGGTCTTTTGCAGACTCCATCAGGTTTTCTTCCAGAATGGTCCTGTATTTGGCTCCATCCATCTTCCCATCAATTTTAACCATCTTCCCTGTCCCTGCTGAAGAAAAGCAGGCCCAAACCATGATGCAGCCACCACCATGTTTGACAGTGGGGATGGTGTGTTCAGGGTGATGAGCTGTGTTACTTTTACGCCAAACATAACGTTTTGCATTGTTGCCAAAAAGTTCAATTTTTGTTTCATCTGACCAGAGCATCTTCTTCCACATGTTTGGTGTGTCTCCCAGGTGGCTTATGGCAAACTTTAAACAACACTTTTTATGGATATCTTTAAGAAATGGCTTTCTTCTTGCCACTCTTCCATAAAGGCCAGATTTGTGCAATATACAACTGATTGTTGTCCTATGGACAGAGTCTCCCACCTCAGCTGTAGATCTCTGCAGTTCATACAGAGTGATCATGGGCCTCTTGGCTGCATCTCTGATCAGTCTTCTCCTTGTATGAGCTGAAAGTTTAGAGGGACGGCCAGGTCTTGGTAGATTTGCAGTGGTCTGATACTCCTTCCATTTCAATATTATCGCTTGCACAGTGCTCCTTGGGATGTTTAAAGCTTGGGAAATCTTTTTGTATCCAAATCCGGCTTTAAACTTCTTCACAACAGTATCTCGGACCTGCCTGGTGTGTTCCTTATTCTTCATGATGCTCTCTGCGCTTTTAACGGACATCTGAGACTATCACAGTGCAGGTGCATTTATACGGAGACTTGATTATGATGATGATTGTATTTCATCATCAGTCATTTAGGTCAACATTGGATCATTCAGAGATCCTCACTGAACTTCTGGAGAGAGTTTGCTGCACTGAAAGTAAAGGGGCTGAATAATTTTGCACGCCCAATTTTTAAGTTTTTGATTGTTAAAAAGGTTTGAAATATCCAATAAATGTCGTTCCACTTCATGATTGTGTCCCACTTGTTGTTGATTCTTCACAAAAAAATACAGTTTTATATCTTTATGTTTGAAGCCTGAAATGTGGCAAAAGGTCGCAAAGTTCAAGGGGGCCGAATACTTTCGCAAGGCACTGTATATGCTATCGCAAGAAAAATAATTTGGTTGTGTTTATAAAGGTCTTAGGTAAAATTAGATCACACCTTTTTTCTGATAACAATAGCATTTTCATTAGTTTATGTTAAAACAAAAAAAACACAAAAATGTAAACAAAAATGTAGTGGCGGCAGGTAGCTGTCACGCCCTGACCTTAGTTATCTTTTTTTCTTTATTATTTTGGTTTGGTCACGGTGTGACGAGGGTGGTTTGTGTAGTTTTTGTATTGTCTAGGGGTTGTTGTATATCTAGGTGTTTATGGTGTTTATGGTTGTCTAGATTGGTTCCCAATCAGAGGCAGCTGTTTATCATTGTCTCTGATTGGGGACCATATTTAGGCGCCATATTCCTTGGGTATTTGGTGGGTTATTGTCTATGTGTCGTTGCCTGTCAGTACTCGTGTCTCATAGCTTCACGTTCGTTTTGTTATTTTGTATAGTTTGTTTGGTGTCCGTCTTCATTAAAAGACGTATGTATTCATATCACGCTGCGCCCTGGTCTCCTCGTTATGACAAACGTGACAGTTAGAGCGTTGGCCCAGTAACCAAAAGGTTGCTGGATCGAATCCCCGAGCTGACAAGGTAAAAAGCTGTCGTTCTGCCCCTGAACAAGGCAGTTTAACCCACTGTTCCCCGGTAGGCCGTCGTTGTAAATAAGAATTTGTTCCTTAACTGACTTGCCTGGTTAAATAATAAAATGTATACATTTTGTTCATAGAGTGTCTTTGTTACAACTATGAAACACAAAGCAATATGTGTTAGAACACTGTAACAGATTATTTTTAGAACGACTTAATAATGTAAAATACCCCCAACCACCAAGAAACGCTGTCAAATGATGAAGAAAATCAAGTTCCAAAACATCCCTATAAGCAACCAAGTGGCCTTAACAAAATAGTGAAACTTCGTACAACATAAATGATGGAATTATAGTGAATATAAGTGTAGATATGACAGCAGTCTAAGATAGTCAGTTATTGTCAGCTCATGCTTATATTGTGTGCGTTTTCAGGCAATGGAATCAGTTGGAGAATGTCCATGTTCATGCCACAAAAACAACGACCGCTGATGAATGCGTTGCTTTTTTGCTTTGTTTTTTTTTGCTTGAGATGAGTGATGACATTTTGTGCTGATTATCAGCCCCTTGCATTGTCACCGGCATGTTCTATCCAAACGTTGCCGTACTTTCCTCTCTCCTGTCTCACAGTTTAATTTGATGGTGGCGCGGGCACCTACTCAGTGCGTACCATTCTGGCTTTTTTGTGCTTAGACTTCGGAGGTGTAGGTTCAGGCTGAGACTAAGCCCTCGGAGGTGTAGGTTCAGGCTGAGACTAAGCCCTCGGAGGTGTAGGTTCAGGCTGAGACTAAGCCCTCGGAGGTGTAGGTTCAGGCTGAGACTTAGCCCTCGGTGGTGTAAGTTCAGGCTGAGACTAAGTCCTCGGAGGTGTAGGTTCAGGCTGAGACTAAGCCTCTCGGAGGTGTAGGTTCAGGCTGAGACTAAGCCCTCGGTGGTGTAGGTTCAGGCTGAGACTAAGCCCTCGGAGGTGTAGGTTCAGGCTGAGACTTAGCCCTCGGAAGGTGTAGGTTTAGGCTGAGACTTAGCCCTCGGAGTTGTAGGTTCAGGCTGAGTCTTAGCCCTCGGAGGTGTAGGTTCAGGCTGAGACTTAATTTCTTCCCCACCATCCGAGTTGTTTTCATTCAGATTTTGTAGCAACACAGAATGTGCATCCATTTGTCTTGGTCTTACTGTCATTGTAATTTATTCGCACTCTCACTGTGTACTCCTAGTCGACCAGAGTAGACTGATAAGACTGCCTGGATTTGGAGGACTGATAGAGGGTACACCATTTAGAGATTATTATTAGAATGGATCAATACAATAGAATGGCTCTGGTCTTCATTCACAACAGGTGATTACATAATTATTCACTGTTCACTTCTCCTCGCTCATCAACTCACCCATTCTCCCCTTAATTTATTTCATCTGGAGAAGGAGGGGAGCTGGCCCTACTGTCTGGAGAAGGAGGGGAGCTGGCTCTACTGTTTGTAAAAGGAGGGGAGCTGGCTCTACTGTTTGGAAAAGGAGGAGAGCTGGCCCTACTGTCTGGAGAAGGAGGGGAGTTTGCCCTACTGTCTGGAGAAGGAGGGAGTTTGCCCTACTGTTTGTAAAAGGAGGGAAGCTGGCCCTACTGTTTGGAAAAGGAGGAGAGCTGGCCCTACTGTCTGGAGAAGGAGGGAGTTTGCCCTACTGTCTGGAGAAGGAGGGGACCCGGCCCTACTGTCTGGAGAAGGAGTGGAGCTGGCCCTACAGTCTGGAGAAGGAGGGGAGCTGGCCCTACAGTCTGGAGAAGGAGGGGAGCTGACCCTACTGTCTGGAGAAGGAGGGGAGCTGGCCCTACTGTCTGGAGAAGGAGGGGAGCTGGCCCTACTGTCTGGAGAAGGAGGGGAGCTGGCCCTACTGTCTGGAGAAGGAGGGGAGCGGGCTCTACTGTCTGGAGAAGGAGGGGAGCTGGCTCTATTGTCTGAAGAAGGAGGGGATCAGGCCCGACTGCCTGGAGAAGGAGGGAGCTGGCCCTACTGTCTGGAGAAGGAGGGGCTCAGGCCCTACTGTCTGGAGAAGGAGGGGATCAGGCCCTACTGTCTGGAGAAGAAGGGGATGCAGGCCCTACTGTCTGGAGAAGGAGGAAGCCAGCCCTACTGTCTGGAGAAGGAGGGGATCAGGCCCTACTGTCTGGAGAAGGAGGGGAGCTGGCCCTACTGTCTGGAGAAGGAGGGGAGCTGGCCCTACTGTCTGGAGAAGGAGGGGATCAGGCCCTACTGTCTGGAGAAGGAGGGGAGCTGGCCCTACTGTCTGGAGAAGGAGGGGAGCTGGCCCTACTGTCTGGAGAAGGAGGGGAGCTGGCCCTACTGTCTGGAGAAGGAGGGAGCTGGCTCTACTGT
>NW_025754960.1:0-8391 GCF_021184085.1 Oncorhynchus gorbuscha
CGTCCTCTCCAGGTATCCATTTTGACGCCCTCTCCAGGTATCCATTTTGACGCCCTCTCCAGGTATCCATTTTGACGTCCTCTCCAGGTATCCATTTTGACGCCCTCTCCAGGTATCCATTTTGACGCCCTCTCCAGGTATCCATTTTGACGCCCTCTCCAGGTATCCATTTTGACGTCCTCTCCAGGTATCCATTTTGACGCCCTCTCCAGGTATCCATTTTGACGCCCTCTCCAGGTATCCATTTTGACGCCCTCTCCAGGTAATCCATTTTGACATCCTCTCCAGGTATCCATTTTGGACGTCCCTCTCCAGGTATCCATTTTGACATCCTCTCCAGGTATCCATTTTGACGCCCTCTCCAGGTATCCATTTTGACGTCCTCTCCAGGTATCCATTTTGACACAGCAGGGTTGTGGCGAGAACAATAACAAAAATGCTTTAGATGTGAAATGAATCGATTATTTTCCCTGGAGAATGTGGTTGCTGGACTTGAGCCAACCAGTCCATTGTGAACAGAACATATCAGAACCAGTGTGATCCCACAGTACAGTTTGGTTCTGCCGGATAACATGGTAATATCAGAACCAGTGTGTTCCCACAGTGCAGGTGGGTTCTGCCGGGTAACATGGTAATATCAGAACCAGTGTGTTCCCACAGTACACTTGGGTTCTGCAGGATAACATGGTAATATCAGAACCAGTGTGTTCCCACAGTACAGTTGGGTTCTGCCGGATAACATGGTAATATCAGAACCAGTGTGTTCCCACAGTGCAGGTGGGTTCTGCCGGGTAACATGGTAATATCAGAACCAGTGTGTTCCCACAGTACACTTGGGTTCTGCAGGATAACATGGTAATATCAGAACCAGTGTGTTCCCACAGTACACTTGGGTTCTGCAGGATAACATGGTAATATCAGAACCAGTGTGTTCCCACAGTACACTTGGGTTCTGCAGGATAACATGGTAATATCAGAACCAGTGTGTTCCCACAGTACAGTTGGGTTCTGCAGGATAACATGGTAATATCAGAACCAGTGTGTTCCCACAGTACAGTTGGGTTCTGCCGGATAACATGGTAATATCAGAACCAGTGAGAGCAGACTGTATGTTGCTCATACAAGTGCATGTGGTTGTCAGTTTAGTTTAGAGTCGTTCACCGCGGGTGCAACAACCCATGTTATATATTGATGATCATCGCTGCAGGGATTTAGAGATCTGAAACTGAATCATATAATCCCTCTTGCTGATGATCAGAGAGGTGCCATGCTGCCATGATGCCATGCTGCCATGATGCCATGCTGCCAAGCTGCCATGCTGCCATGCTGCCAGGCTGCCATGCTGCCATGCTGCCAGGCTGCCATGCCATGCTGCCATGCTGCCATGATGCCATGCTGCCATGCTGCCAGGCTGCCATGCTGCCATGCTGCCAGGCTGCCAGGCTGCCATGCTGCCATGCCATGCTGCCATGCTGCCATGATGCCATGCTGCCAGGCTGCCATGATGCCATGCTGCCAGGCTGCCATGCTGCCATGATGCCATGCTGCCATGCTGCCAGGCTGCAGGAGTAGCCAGCCGTGTGTTTTATATTTGACAAGCTCCAGCATGAAATACAGAAAGTTGTAAATGATTGACAGGAGATGCCAGCAGTACTGAAAGCCTCCGCAATTACTGTGATGCTGAGGCCATTTGACTATTTTACCAGCATGTCATTATCAACCCCAAAATGGCCTCCTTTTCTTCTGCCTCTCAGACTATTGGTCCCGACCTGCTGAAGGGTTGTGAATGATTTGTGCTCCCACCTTCATGGAGTCCCTTTAATATATCGTAATGTCATGTATCACCTTCATGACCATCACATGGGTCATATGGGTCCTGGTCTAACGCAGTGCACTATATAGGGAACAGGGAACTATGTGGGACACATCCTCAGTTTTTATAAGCGTGCATAATGCAAAAGGTTTTGGAGCGACGTGAGTGGTTAGTTTCTTCTGCTGCGTGTCTTAGCCCTGTTTGATATCATCAGTCTGATAAGAGACTGTCTCATATCCACGTCTAGAAATACCCCCTGAAATCCTTTGAAATGTTACATCCTTCCATCTTAATCTCCCATCTCTAATCATACGGTAACATCTTGATTGACGTTTTGATTGGCTAGGATTTCTAGAAAAGATAAGAACCAATCACCATACAGCATTGGGCAATCCTGTCAAGATGGTAACAACGATAAAAACTGCTGGTCCACGACCCCAAATTCTCCAATCTCCCAAGCCTCCAACCCTCCACCCAAGCCTCCAATCCATCAAGCTCTAACCCTCCAATCTCCCAAGCCTCCAATCTCCCAAGCCTTCAATCCATCAAGCCTCCAAACCCTCCAATCCCCCAAACCCCTGTGCCCTCCAATCCCTCAAGCCTCCAATCCATCAAATATCCAGCCCCCTCCAATCCCTCAAGCATCCAATCCTCCAAGTCTCCAATCTCCCAAGCCTCCAGCCCTCCAATCCCCCAATGCTCCAATCCCCAAGCCTCCAATCCATCAAGCCTCCAACCTCCAAGCCCCCAGCCCTCCAATCCCTCAATCCTCCAATCTTCCAAGCTTCCAATCCCCAAGCCCCCAGCCCTCCAATCGCTCAAGCCTCCAATCCTCCAAGCCTCCAATCTCCCAAGCCTCCAGCCCTCCAATCCCTCAAGCCTCCAACCCTCCATTCTCCCAAGCCTCCAACCCTCCAATCCCCCAAGCTCTCCAACCCTCCAATCTTCCAAGCCTCCAATCCATCAAGCCTCCAACCCTCCAATCCCCCAAGCCTCCAGCCCTCCAATCCCTCAAGCCTCGAATCCCCCAAGCATCCAATCTCCAAGCCTCCAGCCCTCCAATCCCCCATCCTCCAATCTCCCAAGCCTCCAGCCCCCAATCCCCATCCTCCAATCCCACAAGCCTCCAATCTTCCAAGCCTCCAAGCCCTCCAATCCCTCAAGCCTCCAATCTCCCAATCCTCAAATCCCCCAAACCTCCAAACCTCTAATCCCTCAAGCCTCCAATCTCCAAACCTCCAATATCCCAAGCCTCCAACCCTCCAATCTCCCAAGCCTCCAATCCTCAAGCATCCAGCCCTCCAATCCCTCAAGCATCCAGCCCTCCAATCCCATGTCATGGCAGACATTTAAATTCATGGATACATATTTATGTTAAACGGACACAAGGTTAATTAGCAACCAATTTAATTAATATTTTTACCCAGTAAACAAGAACAGAGAACAGAGAACAGGGAGGATCTTTACCTCGGCAGGGTGACAGTGACCCCAATTAAAGTGATTTGTTCCTTAGAAGAAAATCATGGCTGCCCATTTCTCCCGTTAGTAATGGAACGAGAGAGGAGAGCGATGAACACAGCCGGTGCTTTGGGAAATGACCCGGTGAAGGGAGGGAGAGGAAGAGGGAGTATGGAGGAAGAGGAAGAGAGAGAGGGGGCCATGACTCTGTGTGCTCTGTTATGGGTCTTGATAATAGGGCAGGAGCAAGACCCAGCTACACTATCATCTCTCTCTCTCTCTCTAATGGCCGTCCATGATGAGAGTGGGGTTTTCAATGACCAAACATTTATTGTGTGTGTGTGTGCTGGTGAGTGTTTAGTGTTCGGGAGTCGTGAACTACATGTTGTTCAACTAGTCATTTAACTACATTTTGCAGTAGCTTAGTGGTAGTTGAATGACATACAAATGCACTACTGTTTTACCATGTAGCTAACTACTGGAACTACACACTACTGTTTTACCATGTAGCTAACTACTGGAAGTACACACTACTGTTTACCATGTAGCTAACTACTGGAACTACACACTACTGTTTTACCATGTAGCTAACTACTGGAACTACACACTACTGTTTTACCATGTAGCTAACTACTGGAACTACACACTACTGTTTTACCATGTAGCTAACTACTGGAACTACACACTACTGTTTTACCAGGTAGCGGTGTAGCTAACTACTGTAACTACACACTACTGTTTTACCATGTAGCTAACTACTGGAACTACACACTACTGTTTTACCATGTAGCTAACTACTGGAACTACACACTACTGTTTTACCAGGTAGTGGTGTAGCTAACTACTGGAACTACACACTACTGTTTTACCATGTAGCTAACTACTGGAACTACACACTACTGTTTAACCATGTAGCGGTGTAGCTAACTACTGGAACTACACACTACTGTTTTACCATGTAGCTAACTACTGGAACTACACACTACTGTTTAACCATGTAGCGGTGTAGCTAACTACTGAACTACACTCCACTGTTTTACCATGTAGCTAACTACTGGAACTACACACTACTGTTTTACCATGTAGCGGTGTAGCTAACTTACTGAACTACACTACTGTTTTACCATGTAGCGGTGTAGCTAACACTGGAACTACACACTACTGTTTTACCATGTAGCGGTGTAGCTAACCACTGGAACTACACACTACTGTTTTACCAGGTAGCGGTGTAGCTAACTACTGGAACTACGCACTACTGTTTTACCATGTAGCGGTGTAGCTAACTACTGGAACTACACACTACTGTTTTACCATGTAGCGGTGTAGCTAACTACTGAAACTACACACTACTGTTTAACCATGTAGCGGTGTAGCTAACTACTGGAACTACACACTACTGTTTTACCATGTAGCGGTGTAGCTAACTACTGGAACTACACACTACTGTTTTACCATGTAGCGGTGTAGCTAACTACTGAAACTACACACTACTGTTTAACCAGGTAGTGTGTAGCTAACTACTGAAACAACACACTACTGTTTTACCATGTAGCGGTGTAGCTAACTACTGAAACAACACACTACTGTTTTACCATGTAGCGGTGTAGCTAACTACTGAAACTACACACTACTGTTTTACCAGGTAGCGGTGTAGCTAACTACTGAAACTACATACTACTGTTTTACCATGTACCTGACTACTGAAACTACACACTACTGTTTAACCATGTAGCGTTAGAAGCTAACTACTGAAACAACACACTACTGTTTTACCATGTACCTGACTACTGAAACTACACACTACTGTTTAACCAAGGAGCGTTGTAGCTAACTACTGAAACTACATACTACTGTTTTACCATGTACCTGACTACTGAAACTACACACTACTGTTTAACCATGTAGCGTTGTAGCTAACTACTGAAACTACATACTACTGTTTAACCATGTAGCGTTGTAGCTAACTACTGAAACTACATACTACTGTTTAACCATGTAGCGTTGTAGCTAACTACTGAAACTACATACTACTGTTTTACCATGTACCTGACTACTGAAACTACACACTACTGTTTTACCATGTAGCGGTGTAGCTAACTACTGAAACTACACACTACTGTTTAACCATGTAGCAGCTAACTACTGAAACTACATACTACTGTTTTACCATGTACCTGACTACTAAAACTACACTACTGTTTAACCATGTAGCGTTGTAGCTAACTACTGAAACAACACACTACTGTTTTACCATGTAGCGTTGTGGCTAACTACTGAAACAACACACTACTGTTTAACCATGTAGCGGTGTAGCTAACTACTGAAACAACACACTACTGTTTAACCATGTAGCGTTGTAGCTAACTACTGAAACTACATACTACTGTTTACCATGTAGCGGTGTAGCTAACTACTGAAACAACACACTACTGTTTAACCATGTAGCGTTGTAGCTAACTACTGAAACAACACACTACTGTTTAACCATGTAGCGTTGTAGCTAACTACTGAAACTACACACTACTGTTTAACCATGTAGCGTTGTAGCTAACTACTGAAACAACACACTACTGTTTAACCATGTAGTGCAGCTAACTACTGAAACAACACACTACTGTTTTACCATGTAGTTGTAGCTAACTACTGAAACAACACACTACCGTCCGCAGGCTGAGAGTTCCTCCTGATCCTCAGAGGGATGATTAGTTTACAGTCCAGGCTGGAGAGAGTTCCCTCCTAATCCTCAGAGGATGATTAGGTTACCAACTGGGCTGGAGAGTTCTCCCTGATCCTCAGAGGGATGACAATCTTTCAGTGACGTTCCAGTGTCCCCAAATCTCTGTTGGACGGCTCAACGGTCCACATTTTATGCCGCAACAGACAACGTATATTTCTACATGTAACGTTTCAACAGATACTGTACATTGTGGAAAGTATGACACCTTCTACTAATATCTTGTTGTGGTTGATACACAAGATGGCACAAGATGGCACCCGTGAGGCTGGCATTAGAGTCAGTGGACCCTCCTCCTCTCTGTAAATGGCCCCATTTCCTCCCTTCTAGTGGGCATGAAGTAGCTGATGGGTGTGACTCGTGCCATGCTGGTCGTCACCGGGCCAAATAGCTGGAACCAGATCCCAGGAACTCAGAAAGAACAAGCTTGAGACCGCATTGCATTTTCATCCAAATTGTTGGGGAGGGTTATGCAAAATGCATCTCTCTCTCTCTCTCTCTCTCTCTCTCTCTCTCTCTCTCTCTCTCTCTCTCTCTCTCCCTCTCCTCTCTCTCTGTTCTTCTCTCTCATTCTCTTTCTCTCTGGCACCCTATTCCCTACACATTAAGACATTCCAAGGATACACTCTTACCCGCAGGGGCAGGTAGTCTAGTAGTTAGAGGCAGGTAGCCTAGTGGTTAGAGGCAGGTAGTCTAGTAGTTAGAGGCAGGTAGCCTAGTGGTTAGAGGCAGGTAGTCTAGTGGTTAGAGGCAGGTAGCCTAGTGGTTAGGAGGCAGGTAGCCTAGTGGTTAGAGCGTCGTCAGTAACTGGAAAGGTTGTTGAATCGAATTCCTGAGCTGACAAGGTAAAACATCTGTCGTTCTGCCCCTGAACAAGGCAGTTAACCCACTGTTCCCCCGCTAGGCCATCATTGTAAATAATGAGTTCTTAACTGCCTTGTTAAATAAACATAGATAAAGAGAATACGTCTTCCAGGTATCCATTTCGACGCCTTCTCCAGGTATCCATTTTGACATCCTCTCCAGGTATCCATTTTGACGCCCTCTCCAGGTATCCATTTTGACGCCCTTCCAGGTATCCATTTTGACGCCCTTCCAGGTATCCATTTTGACGCCCTCTCCAGGTATCCATTTTGACGCCCTTTTCCAGGTATCCATTTTGACGCCCTCTCCAGGTATCCATTTTGACGCCCTTCCAGGTCCATTTTTTCTCCAGGTATCCATTTTGACGCCCTCTCCAGGTATCCATTTTGACGCCCTTTCCAGGTATCCATTTTGACGCCCTCTCCAGGTATGCATTTCGACGCCCTCTCCAGGTATCCATTTTGACGCCCTCTCCAGGTATCCATTTCACGCCCTTCCAGGTATCCATTTCGACGTCCTCTCCAGGTATCCATTTTGACATCCTCTCCAGGTCCATTTTTGACGCCCTCTCCAGGTATCCATTTTCTCCAGGTATCCATTTTGACGCCCTCCTCCAGGTATCCATTTTGACGCCCTCTCCAGGTATCCATTTTGACGCCCTCTCCAGGTATCCATTTTGACGCCCTCTCCAGGTATCCATTTTGACGCCCTCTCCAGGTATCCATTTTTGACGTCTTCCAGGTATCCATTTTGACGCCCTCTCCAGGTATCCATTTTGACATCCTCTCCAGGTATCCATTTTGACGCCCCTCTCCAGGTATCCATTTTGACGCCTTTCCAGGTATCCATTTTTGACGCCCCAGGTATTCATTGACGCCCTCTCCAGGTATCCATTTTGACGTCCTCTCCAGGTATCCATTTTGACGTCCTCTCCAGGTATCCATTTTGACATCCTCTCCAGGTATCCATTTTGACGTCCTCTCCAGGTATCCATTTTGACGTCCTCTCCAGGTATCCATTTTGACACAGCAGTGTTGTGGCGAGAACAATAACAAAAATGCTTTAGATGTGAAATGAATCGATTATTTTCCCTGGAGAATGTGGTTGCTGGACTTGAGCCAACCAGTCCATTGTGAACAGAACATATCAGAACCAGTGTGATCCCACAGTACAGTTTGGTTCTGCCGGATAACATGGTAATATCAGAACCAGTGTGTTCCCACAGTGCAGGTGGGTTCTGCCGGATAACATGGTAATATCAGAACCAGTGAGTTCCCACAGTACACTTGGGTTCTGCAGGATAACATGGTAATATCAGAACCAGTGTGTTCCCACAGTACAGTTGGGTTCTGCAGGATAACATGGTAATATCAGAACCAGTGTGTTCCCACAGTGCAGGTGGGTTCTGCCGGATAACATGGTAATATCAGAACCAGTGTGTTCCCACAGTACAGTTTGGTTCTGCCGGATAACATGGTAATATCAGAACCAGTGTGTTCCCACAGTACAGTTGGGTTCTGCA
>NW_025754961.1:0-8391 GCF_021184085.1 Oncorhynchus gorbuscha
CTAAGAGTTAATCATCATCTCTATCAGATATCACATCTCTATCAACTAAAGAGTTAATCATCATCTCTATCAGATATCATCTCTATCAACTATGTTACATTGTTAGTTGACTACCTTTTCAAAGGTCGTTTTTATCTCAATATCAAATAATTTTGAAAATATATAGATAACACAGTAAAAACTGGTTCTTGATAACACAGAGGCCTTTAACACTGAAGGATGACAACCTAAATGATGGACAGTAAAATCAACTGATCAACTATATTCTCAATCTCAGTAGGAAAACGATATGAACATGGACGCCCTCACTACTGTGTCGCTCTGGATAAGAACGTCTGCTAAATGACTCAAATGTAAAACAACTCAACAGTTCTCCAACCATCCACCATTCCTGTCATCCGTCCAACCCAGCCATCGCAGACATATTATGCCAATGTTGGCATCAAATGGGCCGTCTTTGAAAGATGGATGATTCACTGTGTATGTAATGTGGGGAGAAACTTGTTGATGCTCGTCTGACCACCAAGGGGCATCACCTCAAACCAAACCATCAAACCACTTTTTCCATCATCCACCACTAAAAAAGTCTATCGGTACTCACAAATTCCTCTCTGAGACGTCTATGTTTACTTTGACAATTAATCGACGTATGCCCTTAAGCAAATCGTTCTTCATTTGAGATATCCACAACTCAGGTCTCCTCCTGTCTGTGTGTCTCTCTCTCTCTCTGTGTTCGTCAGAGTTCCATATGCAAGGGTTTGGCAGGTTTTGATTTAAAACAGTAACATTTCCCCCTAACCTCACAGAAGATAAAATAAGTAAGGGGGTGTGTCTGAACATTTGTGCTCCGTTGTATTCTGTTTATTAGTTGATACATATAATCCCATCACTGTGCAGCATGTCTCTGCTGAGTGCTGTGGCCTTTGGAAGGGCCTTCATCCACACCAGAAAATGAAAACAGCAGTGCACTTTAGAGGTCCTAACGAAAACACATTTCTGTTGCCTTGCATTATCACTCTACGATTAAGATAATCGCTACTTGTTTATTAACAGTTTGTTGGTATACTGTATGACACGATACCAACCAGTCCGTGTACAGACCAGACATATAGTCGGATGGTTTTTTACCATATGGTTCCGTTGCCCAGACCTCTGTTTCTATACAGCACCATGTCCCTCCACATGTTTTTGTTTTCATACTATAAATATTCCCTTTCAACTTTATATTGAAGTCTCATGATCCGGCAGCTATTGTCTCCCCAGCACTCATCCTCCCATCCCTTCATCCCTTCATCCATCTACCCACCCCACCCCAGCTTTACACACCACTGGTTAAGATCACTGTGCCAGAGGGTCAGAGCTTTATGAAGCCATTGGTGGGCAGGATCAGTACTGGCGGGAGGAGGGCTTGTCTTGTGCCTTGGGGACACCTGGCCTTTTCTCTTGGGGCACTCAGTCATGGCCTGGCCCTATCCCTCTTGCCAGAATCAGGATGCAGGATATTGGTTGTATCCATTGATTTCCTGTTCTGAGTCTCCTCAGACCATGGAGTGTAAAATTGTAATATCCACCCAAGCTTTTGGTGTAGCTGGTCATCCAATGGATGAAAGCAGTGTGTCCAGCTTATAGTCACTTCCTGTGGGTGAATTTCAAAAAATATTTTGTTTGATTCCTCACGTTTTCTCTCATTGCTTCCTCAAATCCTCACAGGGAAGCATTGGTGTTGTTCTCCTTTGATGTTCTCATCCAATGCTTTCTTCATCCCTCTCTCTTTCCTCACTTCCCTCTCTCTTTCCTCACTTCCCTCTCTCTTTCTTCACTTCCCTCTCTCTTTCCCCACTTCCCCCTCTCTTTCCTCCCTTCCCTCTCTCTTTCCTCACTTCCCCCTCTCTTTTCTCTCTCTTTCCTCACTTCCCTCTCTCTTTCCTCCCTTCCTCTCTCTTTCCTCACTTCCCCCTCTCTTTCCCTCTCTCTTTCCTCACTTCCCTCTCTCTTTCCTCCCTTCCCTCTCTCTTTCCTAAAACTTCCCCCTCTCTTTCCTCTCTCTTTCCTCACTTCCCTTTTCCTCTTTTCCTCCCCTTCCCCTCTCTCTTTCCTCACTTCCCTCTCTCTCCTTCCCTTCACTTTTTCCTCCTCTCTCTTTCCTCTCTTTCCACTTCCCCTTTCTCTCTTTCCTCCTTCCTCTCTCTTTCCTTTCCCTCTCTCTTTCCTTCCCTCTTTCTCTCTTTCCCCTCACTTCCCTCTCTTTTTCCTCTTCTTCCTCACTTCCCTTTCCCCCTCTCTTTCCTCTCTCTTTCCTCACTTCCTCTCTCTTTCCTCCCTTCCCTCTCTCTTTCCTCACTTCCCCCTCTCTTTCCTCTCTCTTTCCTCACTTCCCTCTCTCTTTCTTCACTTCCCTCTCTCTTTCCTCACTTCCCTCTCTCTTTCCTCATTCCTCCTCTCTTTCCTCCCTCTCTCTTTCTTTCCTCAATCCACTTCCCCTCTTTCTCTTTCCTTAATTCCCCTCTCTTTCCTCAAGTCCCTCTCTCTTTCCTCAACTCCCTCTTTCTTTCCTCGCTTCCCCCCTCTTTCCTCAATTCCCTCTCTCTTTCCTCAATTCCCTCTCTCTTTCCTTAATTCCCTCTCTTTTCCTCAACTCCCTCTCTTTCCTCACTTCCTCTCTCTTTCCTCAATTCCTCTCTCTTTCCTTAATTCCTCTCCTTTCCTCCTTCCCTCTCTTTCCTCAACTCCTCTCTTTCCTCCCTTCCCTCTCTCTTTCCTTAATTCCCTCTCTCTTTCCTCCTTCCCTCTCTCTTTCCTCATCCCTCTCTCTTTCCTCCTTCCCTCTCTTTCCTCCCTTCCCTCTCTTTCCTCACTTCCCCCTCTCTTTCCTCTCTTTTCCACTTCCCTCTCTCTTTCCTCCCTTCCCTCTCTCTTTCTCTCCTTTCCTCACTTCCCTCTCTTTCCTCATCTCCCCTCTCTTTCCTCCCTTCCCTCTCTCTTTCCTTAATTCCCCCTCTCTTTCCCTCACTTCCCTCTCTCTTTCCTCACTTCCCTCTCTCTTTCCTCATCCCTCTTTTCCTCCTTCCCTCTCTTTCCCCCTTCCCTCTCTCTTTCTCTCTTCCCTCTCTCTTTCCTCTCTCTTTCCTCACATCCCTCTTTTCCTCCCTTCCCTCTCTTTCCTCCCTTCCCTCTCTCTTTCCTCACTTCCCCCTCTCTTTCCTCTCTCTTTCTCTACTTCCCTCTCTCTTTCCTCCCTTCCCTCTCTTTCCTCCCTTCCCTCTCTTTCCTCACTTCCCCCTCTCTTTCCTCTCTCTTTCCTCACTTCCCTCTCTCTTTCCTCCCTTCCCTCTCTTTCCTCCTTCCCCCTCTCTTTCCTCTCTCTTTCCTCACTTCCCTCTCTTTCCTCCCTCTCTCTCTTTCCTTCTCTCTTTCTCACCCTCTCTTTCCTCACTTCCCCCTCTTTTCCTCTCTCTTTCCTCACTTCCCCTCTCTCTTTCCTCCCTTTCTCTTTCCTCACTTCCCTCTCTCTTTCTTCACTTCCCCTCTCTTTCCTCACTTCCCCTCTCTTTCCCCTTCCTCTCTTTCCTCCCTTCCCTCTCTCTTTCCTCACTTCCCTCTCTCTTTTCCTCACTTCCCTCTCTCTTTCCTCACTTCCCCTCTCTTTCCTTTCCTCTCCCTTTCTTTCCTCCTTCCCTCTCTCTTTCCTCACTTCCCCCTCTCTTTCCTCTCTCTTTCCTCACTTCCCTCTCTCTTTCTTCACTTCCCTCTCTCTTTCCTCACTTCCCTCTCTCTATCCTCACATTCCTCTCTCTTTCCTTAATTCCCTCTCTCTTTCCTCAAGTCCCTCTCTCTTTCCTCACTTCCCTCTCTCTTTCCTCAACTCCCTCTCTCTTTCCTCAATTCCTCTCTCTTTCCTTAATTCCCTCTCTCTTTCCTCAAGTCCTCTCTCTTTCCTCAACTCCCTCTTTCTTTCCTCCTTCCCCCCTCTCTTTCCTCAATTCCCTCTCTCTTTCCTCAATTCCCTCTCTCTTTCCTTAATTCCCTCTCTTTTCATTTACATTTACATTTAAGTCATTTAGCAGACGCTCTTATCCAGAGCGACTTACAAATTGGTGCATTCACCTTATGACATCCAGTGGAACAGCCACTTTACAATAGTGCATCTACATATTTTAAGGGGGGTGAGAAGGATTACTTTATCCTATCCCTAGGTATTCCTTAAAGAGGTGGGGTTTCAGGTGTCTCCGGAAGATGGTGATTGACTCCGCTGTCCTGGCGTCGTGAGGAGTTTGTTCCACCATTGGGGAGCCAGAGCAGCGAACAGTTTTGACTGGGCTGATCGGGAACTGTACTTCCTCAGTGGTAGGGAGGCGAGCAGGCCAGAGGTGGATGAACGCAGTGCCCTTATTTGGGTGTAGGGCCTGATCAGAGCCTGGAGGTACTGAGGTGCCGTTCCCCTCACAGCTCCGTAGGCAAGCACCATGGTCTTGTAGCGGATGCGAGCTTCAACTGGAAGCCAGTGGAAGAGCGGAGGAGCGGGGTGACGTGAGAGAACTTGGGAAGGTTGAACACCAGACGGGCTGCGGCGTTCTGGATGAGTTGTAGGGGTTTAATGGCACAGGCAGGGAGCCCAGCCAACAGCGAGTTGCAGTAATCCAGACGGGAGATGACAAGTGCCTGGATTAGGACCTGTGCCGCTTCCTGTGTGAGGCAGGGTCGTACTCTGCGGATGTTGTAGAGCATGAACCTACAGGAACGGGCCACCGCCTTGATGTTAGTTGAGAACGACAGGGTGTTGTCCAGGATCACGCCAAGGTTCTTAGCGCTCTGGGAGGAGGACACAATGGAGTTGTCAACCGTGATGGCGAGATCATGGAACGGGCAGTCCTTCCCCGGGAGGAAGAGCAGCTCCGTCTTGCCGAAGTTCAGCTTGAGGTGGTGATCCGTCATCCACACTGATATGCCTGCCAGACATGCAGAGATGCGATTCGCCACCTGGTCATCAGAAGGGGGAAAGGAGAAGATTAATTGTGTGTCGTCTGCATAGCAATGATTTTCCTCAACTCCTCTGCTTTCCTCACTTCCCTCTCTCTTTCCTCAATTCCCTCTCTCTTTCCTTAATTCCTCTCCTTTCCTCACTTCCCTCTCTTTCCTCAACTCCCTCTCTCTTTCCTCCTTCCTCTCTCTTTCCTTAATTCCCTCTCTTTTCCTCACTTCCCTCTCTATTTCCTCATCCCTCTCTCTTTCCTTAATTCCATCTCTTTTCCTCACTTCCTCTCTTTCCTCAATTCCCTCTCTCTTTCCTTAATTCCCTCACTTTTCCTCAACTCCCTCTCTCTTTCCTCACTTCCCTCTCTTTTCCTCAACTCCCTCTCTCTTTCCTCAGATTTCTCTCTCTTCCTCCAGCTCTCTCTCTTTCCTCACTTCCCTCTCTTTTCCTCAACTCCTCTCTTTCCTCACATCCCTCTTTCTTTCCTCAACTCCCCTCTCTCTTTCCTCAATTCCTCTCTCTTTCCTTAATTCCCTCTCTCTTTCCTTAATTCCTCTCTCTTTCCTCACTTCCCTCTCTCTTTCCTCCTTCCCTCTCTCTTTCCTCACTTCCCCTCTCTCTTTCCTCCTTCCCCTCTCTCTTTCCTCACTTCCCTCTCTCTTTCCTTAATTCACTTCTCTTTCCTCACTTCCTCTCTTTCCTCCTTCCCTCTCTCTCTTTTTCCTCAACTCCCTCTCTCTTTCCCTCAATTCCCTCTCTCTTTCCTCGCTTCTGTTCTCTCTTTTCCTCAATTCCTTCTCTCTTTCCTCAATTCCTTCTCTCTTTTCTCAATTCTTTCTTTCTTTCCTCAATTCCCCTCTCTTTCCTCCCTCTCTCTCTTTCCTCACTCCCTCTCTCTTTCCTCAATTCCCTCTCTCTTTCCTTAATTCCTCTTTTCCTCACTTCCCCATCTTTCCTCAACTCCCTCTCTCTTTCCTCCCTTCCCTCTCTCTTTCCTTAATTCCCTCTCTTTCCTCACTTCCTCTCTATTTCCTCATCCCTCTCTCTTTCCTTAATTCCATCTCTTTCCTCACTTCCTCTCTTTCCTCAATTTCCTCTCTCTTTTCCTTAATTCCCTCTCTTTTCCTCACTTCCCTCTCTATTTCCTCACATCCCTCTGTCTTTCCTTAATTCCATCTCTTTCCTCACTTCCCTCTCTCTTTCCTTAATTCACTCTCTCTTTCCTCACTTCCCTCTCTCTTTCCTCACATCCCTCTTTCTTTCCTCCTTTCCCTCTCCTCTTTCCTCAATTCCCTCTCTCTCTTTCCTTAATTCCCTCTCTTTCCTCAATTCCCTCTCTCTTTCCTGATTCCTCTTCTCTTTTTCCTCAGATTCCCTCTCTTCCCTCAATTCCCTCTCTCTTTCCTGAATTCCTTCCTGACCATCTCCCTCTCTCTTTCTTAATTCCCTTCTCTTTCCTCACTTCCTCTCTCTTTTTCCTTTACTTCCTCTTTCCTCACTTTTCCTCCTTTTCCCTCTCTCTTTCCTCAACTCCCTCTCTCTCTTTCCTCAATTCCCTCTCTCTTTTCGCCGTTCTCTCTTTTCCTCAATTCCTTCTCTTCTTTCCTCAATTCCTTCTCTCTTTTCTCAATTCTTTCTTCTTTCCTCAATTCCCTCTCTCTTTCCTCCTTTCCCTCTCTCTTTCCTCCCTCCTCTCTCTTTCCCTCACTTCCTCTCTCTTTCCTCAATTCCCTCTCTCTTTCCTTAATTCCCTCTCTTTTCCTCACTTCCCCATCTTTCCTCAACTCCTCTCTCTTTCCTCCCCTTCCTCTCTCTTTCCTTGATTCCCTCTCTTTTTCCTCACTTCCCTCTCTATTTCCTCACATCCCTCTCTCTTTCCTTAATTCCATCTCTTTTCCTCACTTCCCTCTATATCTTCCTCAGTTCCCTCTCTCCCATTCCCTCACTTTTCCTCAACTCCTCTCTCTTTCCTCACTTTCCCTCTCTTTTCCTCCAACTCCTCTCTCTTTCCTCAATTCCCTCTCTTTCCTCAACTCTCTCTCTTTCCTCACTTCCCTCTCTTTTTCCTTAACTCCCTCTCTTTCCTCACATCCCTCTTTCTTTCCTCAACTCCCTCTCTCTTTCCTCAATTCCCTCTCTCTTTCCTTAATTCCCTCTCTCTTTCCTTAATTCCCCTCTCTTTCCTCCTTCCCTCTCTCTTTCCTCCCTTCCCTCTCTCTTTCCTCCCTTCCTCTCTCTTTCCTCAGCTCCCTCTCTCTTTCCTCATTCTCAAATATCAAATTCTCTCTTTCCTCAATTCCTTCTCTCTTTTCTCAATTCTTTCTCTCTTTCCTCAATTCCTTCTCTTTCCTCCTTTCCCTCTTCTTGTAATTCCCTCTCTTTTCCCAATTATTTCTCTCTTTCCTCAATTCCCTCTCTTTCCTCAATTCCTCTCTTTCCGGCTCCTCTTTTCCTCACTTCCCTCTCTTTCCTCAACTCCCTCTCTCTTTCCTCCCTTCCCTCTCTCTTTCCTTAATTCCCTCTCTTTTCCTCCTTTCCCTCTCTCTTTCCTTATTTCCCTCTCTTTTCCCAATTATTTCTCTCTTTCCTCAATTCCTTCTCTCTTTCCTCAATTCCTTCTCTCTTTTCTCAATTCTTTCTCTCTTTCCTCAATTCCTTCTCTCTTTCCTCCTTTCCTCTCTCTTTCCTTAATTCCCTCTCTTTTCCCAATTATTTCTCTCTTTCCTCAATTCCCTCTCTCTTTCCTCCTTCCCTCTCTCTTTCCTCCCTCCCTCTCTTTTCCTCACTTCCCTCTCTTTCCTCAACTCCCTCTCTCTTTCCTCCCTTCCCTCTCTCTTTCCTTAATTCCCTCTCTTTTCCTCACTTCCCTCTCTATTTCCTCACATCCCTCTCTCTTTCCTTAATTCCATCTCTTTTCCTCACTTCCCTCTCTCTTTCCTCAATTCCCTCTCTCTTTCCTTAATTCCCTCACTTTTCCTCAACTCCCTCTCTCTTTCCTCACTTCCCTCTCTTTTCCTCAACTCCCTCTCTTTCCTCACATCCCTCTTTCTTTCCTCAACTCCCTCTCTCTTTCCTCAATTCCCTCTCTCTTTCCTTAATTCCCTCTCTCTTTCCTTAATTCCCTCTCTCTTTCCTCACTTCCCTCTCTCTTTCCTCCCTTCCCTCTCTCTTTCCTCAACTCCCTCTCTCTTTCCTCACTTCGTTCTCTCTTTTCCTCAATTCCTTCTCTCTTTCCTCAATTCCTTCTCTCTTTTCTCAATTCTTTCTCTCTTTCCTCAATTCCCTCTCTCTTTCCTCCCTTCCCTCTCTCTTTCCTCCCTTCCCTCTCTCTTTCCTCAACTCCCTCTCTCTTTCCTCACTTCGCTCTCTCTTTCCTCAATTCCTCTCTTTCCTCAACTCCCTCTCTCTTTCCTCGCTTC
>NW_025754962.1:0-8390 GCF_021184085.1 Oncorhynchus gorbuscha
CTACAACATGCTCGTATTGTCACCTACAACATGCCTCGCACTGTTACCTACAACATGCTCCGTACTGTTACCTGACAACATGCTCGTACTGTTACCTACAACATGCTCGTATTGTTACCGACAACATGCTCGTATTGTTACCTACAACATGCTCGTATTGTTACCTACAACATGCTCGTACTGTACCACAACATGCTCCGTACTGATAACTACAACATGCCTGTACTGTTACCTCCGACAACATGCCGTACTGCAACCACAACATGCTCGTACTGTTACCTCACAACATGCCTCATACTGTTACCTACAACATGCTCTGTACTGTTACCTACAACATGCCTGTACTGTTACCTACAACATGCTCGTACTGTCACCGACAACATGCTCGTATTGTTACCGACAACATGCCTGTTACCTACAACATGCTCAGACTGTTACCTACAACATGCTCGTATTGTCACCTACAACATGCCTGTACTGTTACCGACAACATGCTCGTATTGTTACCTACAACATGCCTGTACTGTTACCTACAACATGCTCGTATTGTTACCTACAACATGCCTGTACTGTTACCTACAACATGCTTGTACTGTTACCTACAACATGCTCGTACTGTTACCTACAACATGACTCGTACTGTTACCGACAACATGCTCGTACTGTCACCGACAACATGCTCGTATTGTCACCGACAACATACTCGTACCGACAACATGCTCGCGTACTGTTACCTACAACATGCTCGTACTGTTACCTACAACATGCCTCGTACCGACACAACATGCTCGTACTGTTACCTACAACATGCCTCGTATTGTCACCTACAACATGCTCGTACCGACAACATGCTCGTACTGTTACCTACAACATGCTCGTATTGTCACCTACAACATGGTCGTTACCGACAACGTATTCGCCGTGCTGTACCTACTGTTACCTACAACATGCTCGTACTGTTACCTACAACATGCTCATGTACTGTTACCTAGCAACATGCCCGTACTGTTACCTACAACATGCTCGTACTGTTACCTACAACATGCTCGTACTGTTACCTACAACATGCTGTATTGTTACCTACAACATGCTCGTATTGTTACCTACAACATGCTCGTACTGTTATACCTACAACATGCTCGTACTGTTACCTACAACATGCTCGTACTGTTACCTACAACATGCTCGTATTGTTACCTACAACATGCTCGTATTGTTACCTACAACATGCTCGTCACTGACAACATGCTCGTACTGACAACATGCTCGTACTGACAACTACAACATGCCCGTACTGTTACCTACAACATGCTCGTACTGTTACCTACAACATGCTCGTACTGTTACCTACAACATGCTCGTACTGTTACCTACAACATGCTTGTACTGTTACCTACAACATGCCTCGTACTGTTACCTGACAACATGCTCGTACTGTTACCTACAACATGCTCGTATTGTTACCTACAACATGCTCGTATTGTTACCTACAACATGCTCGTACTGACAACATGCTCGTACTGACAACATGCTCGTACTGACAACTACAACATGCCCGTACTGTTACCTACAACATGCTCGTACTGTTACCTACAACATGCTCGTACTGTTACCTACAACATGCTCGTTACTGTTACCTACAACATGCTTGTACTGTTACCTACAACATGTCTCGTACTGTTACCTGACAACATGCTCGTATTGTTACCGACAACATGCTCGTACTGTTACCTACAACATGCTCGTACTGACAACATGCTCGTACTGACAACTACAACATGCTCGTACTGTTACCTACAACATGCTTGTACTGTTACCGACAACATGCTCGTGTTGTTACCGACAACATGCTCGTACTGTTACCGACAACGTGCTCGTACTGTTACCGACAACATGCTCGTATTGTTACCTACAACATGCTTGTACTGTTACCGAACAACATGCTCGTACTGTTACCGTACAACATGCTCGTACTGTCACCGACAACATGCTCGTACTGTCACCGACAACATGCTCGTATTGTTACCTACAACATGCTCGTATTGTTACCTACAACATGCCCGTATTGTTACCTACAACATGCTCGTATTGTTGCCTACAACATGCTCGTATTGTTACTACAACATGCTCGTGCTGTTGCCGACAACGTGCTCGTACTGTTACCTACAACATGCCTGTACTGTTACCTACAACATGCATGTATATTTGCCTACAACGTATTAACAGGTACTGTTACCTACAACGTATGCTTGTGCTGTTACCTACAACATTATAGTACTGTTACCTACAACGTATCGTACTGTTACCGACAACGTACTCGTGCTATCACGAACAACATGCTCGTATTGTTACCGACAACGTGGAGTACTGTTACCTACAACGTACTCGTGCCGACAACGTATAGGTACTGTTACCTACAACATGCTCGTGCTGTTACCTACAACGTACTCGTACCGACAACATGTCAGATTGTTACCTACAACATGCCTCGTATTGTCACTCTACAACATGGTCGTACCGACAACATGTTCGCACTGTTACCTACAACATGCTTTCGTCACATACAAATATGCTCAGACAACGTATTCACCGTGCTGTTACAATGCCATTACAGCAACATGCTCGTACTGTTACCTACAACATCATTACTGTTACCACAACATCGTACTGTTACCTACAACATGCTCGTACTGTTACCTACAACATGCTCAGTATTGTTACTCTACAACATGCTTCAGTATTGTTACCTACAACATGCCTCTGTACTGTTACCTACAACATGCCCCGTGCTGTTACCTACAACATGCCCGTACTGTTACCACAACATGCTAACGTATTGTTACCTGCCAACATGCTCGTATTGTTACCTACAACATGCTCTTTGTTACATACAACATGCCCGATTGTTACCTACAACATGCCTCGTATTGTTACCTACAACATGCTCGTATTGTTACCTACAACATGCCCGTGTTACCTGGGTGAAGATGCTCGTACTGACAACATACTCGTACTGTTACCTACAACATGCCGATATTGTTACCTACAACGTAACAAATTATCGACAACATGCTCATACTGTTACCTACAATATGCTCGATTGACAACGTGCTCAGATTGACAACATGCTCAAGTACTGACAACATGCTCGTGCTGACAACATGCTCGCACTCGACAACTACAACATGCTCTTATTATTTACCGACAACATGCTCGTATTGTGCCTACAACATATCAAATTACTGACAACGTGCTCGTACTGACAACATGCTCGTACTGACAACTACAACATGTCGTACTGTTACCTACAACATGTAGTACTGTTACCCTGCAACATTAACAGTACTGTACACACAACATGCTAGGTACTGTTACCTACAACGTAACAAATTACTGTTACCTACAACGTATAGTACTGTTACCTACAACATGCTCGTACTGTTACCTACAACGTAACAAATTACTGTACCTACAACATAACGTACTGACGGCATGCTCGTACTGTTACCTACAACATGCTCATACTGTTACCTACAACATGCTCGTACTGACAACATGCTCGTACTGACAAGCTACAACATGCCCGTACTGTTACCTACAACATGCTCGTACTGTTACCTACAACATGCTCGTATTGTTACCGACAACATGCTCGTACTGTTACCTACAACATGCTCGTATTGTTACCGACAACATGCTCGTATTGTTACCTACAACATGCTCCGTATTGTCACCTACAACATGACTCGTTACCGACAACATGCTCGTACTGACAGCTACAACATGCTCGTACTGTTACCGACAACATGCTCGTACTGACAACCACAACATGCTCGTTACTGTTACCGACAACATGCTCGTGCTGTTACCTACAACATGCCTGTACTGTTACCTACAACATGCCTGTACTGTTACCTACAACATGCCTGTACTGTCACCGACAACATGCTCGTATTGTCACCGACAACATGCTCGTATTGTTACCTACAACATGCTCGTATTGTTACCTACAACATGCCTGTATTGTTACCTACAACATGCTCGTATTGTTACCTACAACATGCTCGGTATTGTTACCTACAACATGCTCGTACTGTTACCGACAACATGCTCGTACTGTTACCTACAACATGCCTGTACTGTTACCTACAACATGCCTGTACTGTTACCTACAACATGCTACAGTACTGTTACCTACAACATGCTTGTACTGTTACCTACAACATGCTCGTACTGTTACCTACAACATGCTCGTACTGTTACCGACAACATGCTCGTACTGTCACCGACAACATGCTCGTATTGTTACCGACAACATGCTCGTACTGTTACCTACAACATGCTCGTGCCGACAACATGCTCGGTACTGTTACCTACAACATGCTCGTGCTGTTACCTACAACATGCTCGTACCGACAACATGCTCGTACTGTTACCTACAACATGCTCGTATTGTCACCTACAACATGCTCGTACCGACAACATGCTCGTACTGTTACCTACAACATGCTCGTATTGTCACCTACAACATGGTCGTACCGACAACATGTTCGTACTGTTACCTACAACATGCTCGTGTACATACAACATGCTCGTACTGTTACCTACAACATGCTCGTACTGTTACCTACAACATGCTCGTACTGTTACCTACAACATGCTCGTACTGTTACCTACAACATGCTCGTATTGTTACCTACAACATGCTCAGTATTGTTACCTACAACATGCTCGTACTGTTACCTACAACATGCTCGTACTGTTACCTACAACATGCTCAGTACTGTTACCTACAACATGCTCGTATTGTTACCTACAACATGCTCGTATTGTTACCTACAACATGCTCGTATTGTTACATACAACATGCCCGTATTGTTACCTACAACATGCCTCGTATTGTTACCTACAACATGCTCGTATTGTTACCTACAACATGCCCGTATTGTTACCTACAACATGCCTCGTACTGACAACATGCTCGTACTGTTACCTACAACATGCCCACGTATTATTACCTACAACATCTCGTACTGACAACATGCTCATACTGTTACCTACAACATGCTCGTACTGACAACACATGCTCGTACTGACAACATGCCATTACTGACAACATACTTTCCGTACTGACAACATGCTCATTACTGACAACTACAACATGCTCGTTATTGTTACCGACAACATGCTCGTATTGTCACCTACAACATGCCCGTACTGACAACATGCTCGTACTGACAACATGCTCGTACTGACAACTACAACATGCCAGTACTGTTACCTACAACATGCTCGTTACTGTTACCTACAACATGCTCGTGCTGTTGCCTACAACAGTAACCGTTGCTGTTACCTACAACATGCTCGTACTGTTACCTACAACATGCTCGTACTGTTACCTACAACATGCTCGTACTGTTACCTACAACATGCTCAGTACTGTTACCTACAACATGCTCGTACTGACAACATGCTCGTACTGTTACCTACAACATGCTCATACTGTTACCTACAACATGCTCGTACTGACAACATGCTCGTACTGACAAGCTACAACATGCTCGTACTGTTACCTACAACATGCTCGTGACTGTTACCTACAACATGCTCGTGATTGTTACCGACAACATGCTCGTACTGTTACCTACAACATGCTCGTATTGTTACCGACAACATGCTCGTATTGTTACCTACAACATGCTCTCGTATTGTCACCTACAACATGCTCGTACCGACAACATGCTCGTACTGACAACTACAACATGCTCGTACTGTTACCGACAACATGCTCGTACTGACAACTACAACATGCTCGTACTGTTACCGACAACATGCTCGTTACTGTTACCTACAACATGCCTGTACTGTTACCTACAACATGCCTGTACTGTTACCTACAACATGCCTGTACTGTTACCTACAACATGCCTGTACTGTTACCTACAACATGCCTGTACTGTTACCTACAACATGCTTGTATTGTTACCTACAACATGCTCGTACTGTTACCTACAACATGCTCGTACTGTTACCTACAACATGCCTGTACTGTTACCTACAACATGCTCGTACTGTCACCGACAACATGCCTCGTACTGTTACCACAACATGCGTACTGTTACCTACAACATGCTCGTATTGTTACCTACAACATGCTCGTACTGTTACCGACAACATGCTCGTACTGTCACCGACAACATGCTCCGTATTGTTACCGACAACATGCTCGTACTGTTACCGACAACATGCTCGTATTGTTACCTACAACATGCTCGGTATTGTTACCGACAACATGCTCGTACTGTTACCTGACAACATGCTCGTACTGTACCGACAACATGCTCGTACTGTTACCGACAACATGCCTCGTACTGTTACCTACAACATGCCGTATTGTTACCGACAACATGCTCGTACTGTTACCTACAACATGCCTTCCATATTGTCATCTGACAACATGCTTGCGTATTGTTACCTACAACATGCTCGCATTGTTACCTACAACATGCTCGTGTTGTTACCTACAACATGCTCGTATCTGCTACCTGACAGCATGCCTCGCCGTACTGTTACCTGACAACATGCTCGTGACTGTACCTACAACATGCTTCGTATTGTTACCTACAACATGCTCGTACTGTCACCTACGGCATTAGCTCGTTGCTGTCTGCCTGCAACGTATGGTGCTGTTACGGCTAACCGTCGGCACCCTTTTTAACCCCTCCCCCACCCCCCTTCGGAGGACAAATATCTTCATTTTTTTATAGCTTTTTTGCTTACATACATACATACATACATACATACATACATACATACATACATACATACATACATACATACATACATACTGTACATACATACATACATACTGTACATACTATACATACATACATACATACATACATACGTATACATACATGCATACATACATACATACATACATACATACATACATACATACTGTACATACATACATACATACTGTACATATACATACATACATACATACATACATACATACATACATACATACATACATACATACATACATACATACATACATACATACATACTGTACATACATACATACATACATACTGTACATACGTACTATCATACATACATACATACATGACATACATGTATACATACATACATACATACATACATACATACATACATACATACATACATACATACTGTACCATACATGTACATACACATATACTGTACATACATACTCGTGCATACTGTACATACATACATACTGTACATACATACATACATACATACATACATACATACATACATACATACATACATACATACATACATACATGCATACATACATACATATGTACATACATGCATACATACATACATATCATGTACATACATATACTCACTGTCATATACATACTATACATACATACATTACATACATACATATCATACGTACTACATACCATACATACATCACATACATACATACGTACATACATACGTACATACATACGTACGTACATACACACCAGTCACACACATACATACTGTACATACTATACACACCTACTACGCACTGTACATACATATACACTGTATATACATACATACTGCACACACATACATACATACATACATACACACATACATCACATACATACATACATACATACATACATACATACATACATACAGTACATACTGTACATACATACTGTACATACATACATACATACATACATACATACATACATACATACATACATACATACATACATACATACATACATACATACATGGTACTTTTATATAAAGCAGTCACACGACCATAATACATTACCAAACAAACTCTTTAATCCCACCTCTCTGCCCCTCCCACCTATCACCATAGACCTCAGCTCTTTAATCCCACCTCTCTGCCCCTCCCACCTACTACTTCGCTCAGGCCCCAGCTCTTTAATCCCCACCTCTCTGCCCCTCCCAATCTGCTTCACCATAGACCTCAGCTCTTTAATCCCACCTCTCTGCCCCTCCACCTATCACCATAGACCTCAGCTCTTTAATCCCACCTCTCTGCCCCTCCCACCTATCACCATAGACCTCAGCTCTTTAATCCCACCCTGCCCCTCCCACCTATCACCATAGACCTCAGCCTTTAATCCCACCTCTGCTCCCTCCCACCTATCACCATAGACCTCAGCTCTTAATCCCACCTCTGCCCCTCCCACCTATCACCATAGACCCAGCTCTTTAATCCCACCTTCTCTGCCCCTCCCACCTATCGCCATAGACCTCAGCTCTTTAATCCCACCTCTCTGCCCCTCCCACCTATCACCATAGACTCCCAGCCTCTTTAATCCCACCTCTCTGCCCCTCCCACCTATCAC
>NW_025754963.1:2500-8385 GCF_021184085.1 Oncorhynchus gorbuscha
CTCGGTGAAAGACTGTTTCTCTCGGTGAAAGACTGTTTCTCTCGGTGAAAGACTGTTTCTCTCGGTGAAAGACTGTTTCTCTGGAGGTGAAAGACTGTTTCTCTCGGTGAAAGACTGTTTCTCTCGGTGAAAGACTGTTTCTCTCGGTGAAAGACTGTTTCTCTCGGTGAAAGACTGTTTCTCTCGGTGAAAGACTGTTTCTCTCGGTGAAAGACTGTTTCTCGGTGAAAGACTGTTTCTCTCGGTGAAAGACTGTTTCTCTCGGTGAAAGACTCTCGGTGAAAGACTGTTTCTCGGTGAAAGACTCTCGGTGAAAGACTCTCGGTGAAAGACTCTCGGTGAAAGACTCTCGGTGAAAGACTCTCGGTGAAAGACTCTCGGTGAAAGACTCTCGGTGAAAGACTCTCGGTGAAAGACTCTCGGTGAAAGACTCTCGGTGAAAGACTCTCGGTGAAAGACTCTCGGTGAAAGACTGAAAGACTCTCGGTGAAAGACTCTCGGTGAAAGACTCTCGGTGAAAGACTCTCGGTGAAAGACTCTCGGTGAAAGACTGAAGTTCCCACAGTAACACTGACCCACAGTAACACTGACCCACAGTAACACTGACCCACAGTAACACTGACCCACAGTAACACTGACCCACAGTAACACTGACCCACAGTAACACTGACCCACAGTAACACTGACCCACAGTAACATTCAGTAGACCCAGGTCATCCTGTAACACTGACCCACAGTAACCATGATCCTTCTGTAGCTGAACAGAGCATGGCGCTTGTAACGCCAGGTAGTGACCGATCCTTATACGTAGAATGACACACATGACAGTAACTTTGATAAACCCAAAGTAACACTGACCCATAGTAATACTGACCCCAGTACATACTATAGTAGTATACTATACTAGTAATATATATATGCTAAATGGCATATATGACTAGTTACTATAGTAGTTACTATAGTAGTATAGTAGTATACTAGTTACTATAGTTGTTATTATTATATTATTATTATTATTATTATATGACTACTATAGACCATGATACTACTATAGACCATGATACTACTATAGACCATGATACTACTATAGACCATGATACTACTATAGACCATGATACTACTATAGACCACAATACTACTATAGACCATGATACTACTATAGACCATGATACTACTATAGACCACGATACTACTATAGACCATGATACTACTATAGACCATGATACTACTATAGACCATGATACTACTATAGACCATGATACTACTATAGACCATGATACTACTATAGACCATGATACTACTATAGACCATGATACTACTATAGACCATGATACTACTATAGACCATGATACTACTATAGACCATGATACTACTATAGACCATGATGCTACTATAGACCATGATACTACTATACCATGATACTACTATAGACCATGATACTACTATAGACCATGATACTACTATAGACCATGATACTACTATAGACCATGATACTACTATAGACCATGATACTACTATAGACCATGATACTACTATAGACCATGATACTACTATAGACCATGATACTACTATAGACCATGATACTACTATAGACCATGATACTACTATAGACCATGATACTACTATAGACCATGATACTACTATAGACCATGATACTACTATAGACCATGATACTACTATAGACCATGACTACTATAGACCATGATACTACTATAGACCACGATACTACTATAGACCATGATACTACTATAGACCATGATACTACTATAGACCATGATACTACTATAGACCATGATACTACTATAGACCATGATACTACTATAGACCATGATACTACTATAGACCATGATACTACTATAGACCATGATACTACTATAGACCGGGACTACTATACGATACTGTATAGACCATGATACTACTATAGACCACGATACTACTATAGACCATGATACTACTATAGACCACGATACTACTATAGACCATGATACTACTATAGACCATGATACTACTATAGACCATGATACTACTATAGACCATGACACTACTATAGACCATGATACTACTATAGACCATGATACTACTATAGACCATGATACTACTATAGACCATGATACTACTATAGACCATGATACTACTATAGACCATGATACTACTATAGACCATGATACTACTATAGACCACGATACTACTATAGACCATGATACTACTATAGACCATGATACTACTATAGACCATGATACTACTATAGACCATGATACTACTATAGACCATGATACTACTATAGACCATGATACTACTATAGACCATGATACTACTATAGACCATGATACTACTATAGACCATGATACTACTATAGACCCGGATACTACTATAGACCACGATACTACTATAGACCATGATACTACTATAGACCATGATACTACTATAGACCATGATACTACTATAGACCATGATACTACTATAGACCATGATACTACTATAGACCATGATACTACTATAGACCATGATACTACTATAGACCATGATACCACTATAGACCATGATACTACTATAGACCATGATACTACTATAGACCATGATACTACTATAGACCATGATACTACTATAGACCATGATACTACTATAGACCATGATACTACTATAGACCATGATACTACTATAGACCATGATACCACTATAGACCACGATACTACTATAGACCATGATACTACTATAGACCATGATACTACTATAGACCATGATACTACTATAGACCATGATACTACTATAGACCATGATACTACTATAGACCATACTATACTACTATAGACCATGATACTACTATAGACCATGATACTACTATAGACCATGATACTACTATAGACCATGATACTACTATAGACCATGATACTACTATAGACATGATACTACTATAGACCATGATACTACTATAGACCATGATACTACTATAGACCATGATACTACTATAGACCATGATACTACTATAGACCATGATACTACTATAGACCACGATACTACTATAGACCATGATACTACTATAGACCATGATACTACTATAGACCATGATACTACTATAGACCATGATACTACTATAGATGATACTACTATAGACCATGATACTACTATAGACCATGATACTAGACCATGATACTACTATAGACCATGATACTACTATAGACTACTATGATACTACTATAGACCATGATACTACTATAGACCACGATACTACTATAGACCACGATACTACTATAGACCATGATACTACTATAGACCATGATGCTACTATAGACCATGATACTACTATAGACCAGATACTACTATAGACCACGATACTACTATAGACCATGATACTACTATAGACGATACTACTATAGACCACGATACTACTATAGACCACGATACTACTATAGACCACGATACTACTATAGACCATGATACTACTATAGACCATGATACTACTATAGACCACGATACTACTATAGACCACGATACTACTATAGACCATGATACTACTATAGACCATGATACTACTATAGACTATAGACCCACGATACTACTATAGACCATGATACTACTATAGACCATGATGCTACTATAGACCATGATACTACTATAGACCATGATACTACTATAGACCATGATACTACTATAGACCATGATACTACTATAGACCAGATACTACTATAGACCCGATACTACTATAGACCATGATACTATATAGACCATGATACTACTATAGACCATGATACTACTATAGACCATGATACTAGACCATGATACTACTATAGACCATGATACTACTATAGACCATGATACTACTATAGACCATGATACTACTATAGACCATGATGCTACTATAGACCATGATGCTACTATAGACCATGATACTACTATAGACCATGATACTACTATAGACCATGATACTACTGTAGACCATGATACTAGACCATGATACTACTATAGACCATGATACTACTATAGACCATGATACTACTATAGACCATGATGCTACTATAGACCATGATACTACTATAGACCATGATACTACTATAGACCATGATACTACTATAGACCATGATACTACTATAGACCATGATACTACTATAGACCATGATACTACTATAGACCATGATACTACTATAGACCATGATACTACTATAGACCATGATACTACTATAGACCATGATACTACTATAGACCATGATACTACTATAGACCATGATACTACTATAGACCATGATACTACTATAGACCATGATACTACTATAGACCATGATACTACTATAGACCATGATACTACTATAGACCATGATACTACTATAGACCATGATACTACTATAGACCATGATACTACTATAGACCATGATACTACTATAGACCATGATACTACTATAGACCATGATACTACTATAGACCATGATACTATAGACCATGATACTACTATAGACCATGATACTACTATAGACCATGATATAGACCATGATACTACTATAGACCATGATACTACTATAGACCATGATACTACTATAGACCATGATACTACTATAGACCATGATACTACTATAGACCATGATACTACTATAGACCATGATACTACTATAGACCATGATACTACTATAGACCATGATACTACTATGATACTACTATAGACCATGATACTACTATAGACCATGATACTACTATAGACCATGATACTACTATAGACCATGATACTACTATAGACCATGATACTACTATAGACCATGATACTACTATAGACCATGATACTACTATAGACCATGATACTACTATAGACCATGATACTACTATAGACCATGATACTACTATAGACCATGATACTACTATAGACCATGATACTACTATAGACCATGATACTACTATAGACCATGATACTACTATAGACCACGATACTACTATAGACCATGATACTACTATAGACCATGATACTACTATAGACCATGATACTACTATAGACCATGATACTACTATAGACCATGATACTACTATAGACCATGATACTACTATAGACCACGACTACTATAGACCATGATGCTACTATAGACCATGATACTACTATAGACCATGATGATACTACTATAGACCATGATACTACTATAGACCATGATACTAGACCATGATACTACTATAGACCATGATACTATAGACCATGATACTACTATAGACCATGATACTACTATAGACCATGATACTACTATAGACCATGATACTACTATAGACCATGATACTACTATAGACCATGATGCTACTATAGACCATGATACTACTATAGACCATGATACTACTATAGACCATGATACTACTATAGACCATGATACTACTATAGACCATGATACTACTATAGACCATGATACTACTATAGACCATGATACTACTATAGACCATGATACTACTATAGACCATGATACTACTATAGACCATGATACTACTATAGACCATGATACTACTATAGACCATGATACTACTATAGACCATGATACTACTATAGACCATGATACTACTATAGACCATGATACTACTATAGACCACGATACTACTATAGACCACGATACTACTATAGACCATGATACTACTATAGACCATGATACTACTATAGACCATGATACTAGACCATGATACTACTATAGACCATGATACTACTATAGACCATGATACTACTATAGACCACGATACTACTATAGACCATGATACTACTATAGACCATGATACTACTATAGACCATGATACTACTATAGACCTACAGAAGGTCATTCCTTTCTCTCCTTTTCTGCCTCTTTTCATTTCTCTCTCTCTCCTCCCTCCTTCACTCTCTCTGCCCCCCACCCCGTCTCTCTCTACATTCCCCCTGTCTCTCTCTGCCCCCCCTG
>NW_025754964.1:0-8384 GCF_021184085.1 Oncorhynchus gorbuscha
ACGTGACCACTGGCCATGGAGGAGAATGCCACGCGTTTTAAACGTGTCCACTGGCAGTGGGAGGAGAACTACCACGCGTTTTAAACGTGACCACTGGCCCTGGAGGAGAATGCCACTGCGTTTTAAACGTGACCACTGGCCATGGAGGAGAATGCCACGCGTTTAAACGTGACCACTGGCCAGTGGGAGGAGAATACCACGCATTTTAAACGTGACCACTGGCCAGTGGAGGAGAATGCCACGCGTTTTAAACGTGACCACTGGCCGTGGCAGGAGAATGCCACGCGTTTTAAACGTGACCACTGGCCATGGAGGAGAATGCCACGCGTTTTAAACGTGACCACTGGCCATGGAGGAGAATGCCACGCGTTTTAAACGTGACCACTGGCAGTGGGAGGAGAATACCACGCATTTTAAACGTGACCACTGGCCATGGAGGAGAATGCCACGCGTTTTAAACGTGACCACTGGCAGTGGGAGGAGAATACCACGCATTTTAAGCGTGACCACTGGCCATGGAGGAGAATGCCACGCGTTTCGCAGTGTCCACTGGCAGTGGGAGGAGAACTCCACGCGTTTTTAAACGTGACCACTGGCCCTGGAGGAGAATGCCACAGCGTTTTAAACGTGACCACTGGCCATGGAGAGATGCCACGCGTTTTAAGCGTGACCACTGGCAGTGGGAGGAGAATACCACGCATTTAAACGTGACCACTGGCCATGGAGGAGAATGCCACGCGTTTTAAACGTGACCACTGGCAGTGGTGGAATGCCACGCGAGACCACTGGCCATGGAGGAGAATGCCACGCGTTTTAAGCGTGACCACTGGCCATGGAGGAGAATGCCACGCGTTTTAAACGTGACCACTGGCAGTGGGAGAGAATACCACGCATTTTAAACGTGACCACTGGCCATGGAGGAGAATGCCACGCGTTTTAAAGCGTGACCACTGGCAGTGGGAGGAGAATACGCATTTTAAGCGTGACCACTGGCCATGGAGGAGGAGAATACCACGCGTTTTAAAGCGTGTCCACTGGCAGTGGGAGGAGAACTACCATAGCGTTTTAAACGTGTCCACTGGCCATGGTATGAGAATGCCACGCATTTTAAACGTGACCACTGGCCATGGGGAGAATACCACGCGTTTTAAACGTGACCACTGGCCATGAGAGGAGAATGCCTGCAGCGTTTTAAGCGTGACCACTGGCAGTGGGAGGAGAATACCACGCATTTTCGCCGTGACCACTGGCCATGGAGGAGAATGCCACGCGTTTTAACGTGACCACTGGCCATGGAGGAGAATGCCACGCGTTTTAAGCGTGACCACTGGCCATGGAGGAGAATGCCACGCGTTTTAAACGTGACCACTGGCAGTGGGAGGAGAATACCACGCATTTTAAACGTGACCACTGGCCATGGAGGAGAATGCCACGCGTTTTAAACGTGACCACTGGCCGTGGTAGGAGAATGCCACGCGTTTTAAACGTGACCACTGGCCATGGAGGAGAATGCCACGCGTTTTAAACGTGACCACTGGCCATGGAGGAGAATGCCACGCGTTTTAAACGTGACCACTGGCAATGGAGGAGAATGCCACGCATTTTAAACGTGACCACTGGCCATGGAGGAGAATGCCACGCGTTTTAAACGTGACCACTGGCCATGGAGGAGAATGCCACGCGTTTTAAACGTGACCACTGGCAGTGGGAGGAGAATACCACGCATTTTAAACGTGACCACTGGCCATGGAGGAGAATGCCACGCGTTTTAAACGTGACCACTGGCCGTGGTAGGAGAATGCCACGCGTTTTAAACGTGACCCACTGGCCGTGGAGGAGAATGCCACGCGTTTTAAACGTGTCCACTGGCTGTAGTAGGGAGAATGCCACGCGTTTTAAGAAATGTGTCCACTGGCCGTGGAGGAGAATGCCACACGTTTTAAAAACGTGTCCATTGGCCATGGAGGAGAATGCCAAGCGTTTTAAAAACGTGACCACTGGCCATGGAGGAGAATGCCAAGCGTTTTAAACGTGTCCACTGGCAGTGGGAGGAGAATACCACGCATTTTAAACGTGTCCACTGGCCATGGTATGAGAATGCCACGCATTTTAAACGTGACCACTGGCCATGGAGGAGAATGCCACGTTTTAAACGTGACCACTGGCCCTGGAGAATGACCACTGGCGAATACCACGCGTTTAAACGTGACCACTGGCCATGGAGGAGAATGCCACGCGCTTTAAACGTGACCACTGGCAGTGGGAGGAGAATACCACGCATTTTAAACGTGACCACTGGCCATGGAGGAGAATGCCGTTTTAAACGTGTCCACTGGCAGTGGTAGGTTTAAAGGTCCACTGGCCATGGTATGAGAATGCCACGCGTTTTAAACGTGACCACTGGCCATGGAGGAGAATGCCACGCGTTTTAAACGTGACCACTGGCCATGGAGGAGAATGCCACGCGTTTTAAAACGTGACCACTGGCAGTGGGAGGAGAATACCACGCATTTTAAACGTGACCACTGGCCATGGAGGGAGAATGCCACGCGTTTTAAACGTGACCACTGGGCCGTGGTAGGAGAATGCCACGCATTTTAAACGTGACCACTGGCCATGGAGGAGAATGCCCGCGTTTTAAACGTGTCCACTGGCAGTGGGAGGAGAATACCACGCGTTTAAACGTGACCACTGGCCATGGAGGAGATGGTATGACTGGCAGTGGGAGGAGAATGCCACGCATTTTAAACGTGACCACTGGCCATGGAGGAGAATGCCACGCGTTTTAAACGTGACCACTGGCCATGGAGGAGGAATGCCACGCGTTTTAAACGTGACCACTGGCAGTGGGAGGAGAATACCACGCATTTTAAACGTGACCACTGGCCCTGGAGGAGAATGCCACGCGTTTTAAACGTGACCACTGGCCATGGAGGAGAATGCCACGCGTTTTAAACGTGACCACTGGCAGTGGGAGGAGAATACCACGCATTTTAAAACGTGACCACTGGCCATGGAGGAAGAGAATGCCACGCGTTTTTAAACGTGACCACTGGCCGTGGTAGAATGCCACGCGTTTTAAACGTGACCACTGGCCATGGAGGAGAATGCCACCGTTTTAAACGTGACCACTGGCCATGGAGGGAGAATGCCACGCGTTTTAAACGTGACCACTGGCAGTGGGAGGAGAATACCACGCATTTTAAACGTGACACTGGCCATGGAGAATGCCACGCGTTTTAAACGTGACCACTGGCAGTGGGAGGAGAATACCACGCATTTTAAACGTGACCACTGGCCATGGAGGAGAATGCCACGCGTTTTAAACGTGTCCACTGGCAGTGGGAGGAGAATACCACGCGTTTTAAACGTGTCCACTGGCCATGGTATGAGAATGCCACGCATTGTAAACGTGACCACTGGCCATGGAGGAGAATGCCACGCGTTTTAAACGTGACCACTGGCCATGGAGGAGAATGCCACGCGTTTTAAACGTGACCACTGGCAGTGGGAGGAGAATACCACGCATTTTAAACGTGACCACTGGCCATGGAGGAGAATGCCACACGTTTAAACGTGACCACTGGCCGTGGTAGGAGAATGCCACGCGTTTTAAACGTGACCACTGGCCATGGAGGAGAATGCCACGCGTTTTAAACGTGACCACTGGCAGTGGGAGGAGAATACCACGCATTTTTAAACGTGACCACTGGCCATGGAGGAGAATGCCACGCGTTTAAACGTGACCACTGGCAGTGGGAGGAGAATACCACGCATTTTAAACGTGACCACTGGCCATGGAGAGAATGCCACGCGTTTTAAACGTGTCCACTGGCAGTGGGAGAATACCACGCGTTTTAAACGTGTCCACTGGCCATGGTATGAGAATGCCACGCATTTTTAAACGTGACCACTGGCCATGGAGGAGAATGCCACGCGTTTTAAACGTGACCACTGGCCATGGAGGAGAATGCCACGCGTTTTAAACGTGACCACTGGCAGTGGGAGGAGAATACCACGCATTTTAAACGTGACCACTGGCCATGGAGAATGCCACGCGTTTTAAAACGTGACCACTGGCCATGGAGGAGAATGCCACGCGTTTAAACGTGTCCACTGGCCGTGGTAGGAGAATGCCACCCGTTTTAAACGTGTCCACTGGCCGTGGTACGAATGCCACGCGTTTTAAACGTGACCACTGGCCGTGGAGGAGAATGCCACGCGTTTTAAATGTGACCACTGGCCGTGGTATGAGAATGCCACGCGTTTTAAACGTGACCACTGGCCGTGGTAAGGAATGCCACAGCGTTTTAAACGTGTCCACTGGCACGTGGAAGGAATGCCACGTGTTTTAAATGTGACCACTGGCCGTGGAGGAGAATGCCACGCGTTTTAAATGTGACCACTGGACGTGGAATGCCACGTGAGACCACTGCCACGCGTTTTAAACGTGACCACTGGCTGTAGTATGAGAATGCCACGCGTTTTAAAGCGTGACCACTGGCCGTGGAGGAGAATGCCCGCGTTTAAACGCGTCCACTGGCTGTAGTAGGAGAATGCCACGCGTTTTAAACGTGACCACTGGCCGTGGAGGAGAATGCCACGCGTTTTAAACGTGTCCACTGGCTGTAGTAGGAGAATGCCACGCGTTTTAAATGTGTCCACTGGCCGTGGAGGAGAATGCCACACGTTTTAAACGTGTCCATTGGCCATGGAGGAGAATGCCAAGCGTTTTAAACGTGACCACTGGCAATGGAGGAGAATGCCAAGCGTTTTAAACGTGTCCACTGGCAGTGGGAGGAGAATACCACGCATTTTAAACGTGACCACTGGCCATGGAGGAGAATGCCACGCGTTTTAAACGTGTCCACTGGCAGTGGGAGGAGAATACCACGCGTTTTAAACGTGACCACTGGCCCTGGAGGAGAATGCCAGCCGCGTTTAAACGTGACCACTGGCCATGTAGAGGAGAATGCCACGCGTTTTAAACGTGACCACTGGCAGTGGGAGGAGAATACCACGCATTTTAAACGTGACCACTGGCCATGGAGGAGAATGCCACGCGTTTAAACGTGACCACTGGCCGTGGTATGAGAATGCCACGCGTTTTAAACGTGACCACTGGCCATGGAGGAGAATGCCACGCGTTTTTAAACGTGACCACTGGCCATGGAGGAGAATGCCACGCGTTTTTAAAACGTGACCACTGGCAGTGGGAGGAGAATACCACGCATTTTAAACGTGACCACTGGCCATGGAGGAGAATGCCACGCGTTTTAAACGTGACCACTGGCAGTGGGAGGAGAATACCACGCATTTTAAACGTGACCACTGGCCATGGAGGAGAATGCCACGCGTTTTAAACGTGTCCACTGGCAGTGGGAGGAGAATACCACGCGTTTTAAACGTGTCCACTGGCCATGGATGAGAATGCCACGCATTTTAAACGTGACCACTGGCCATGGAGGAGAATGCCACGCGTTTTAAACGTGACCACTGGCCATGGAGGAGAATGCCACGCGTTTTAAACGTGACCACTGGCAGTGGGGAGAATACCACGCATTTTAAACGTGACCACTGGCCCTGGAGGAGAATGCCACGCGTTTTAAACGTGACCACTGGCCATGGAGGAGAATGCCACGCGTTTTAAACGTGACCACTGGCAGTGGGAGGAGAATACCACGCATTTTAAACGTGACCACTGGCCATGGAGGAGAATGCCACGCGTTTTAAACGTGACCACTGGCCGTGGTAGGAGAATGCCACGCGTTTAAACGTGACCACTGGCCATGGAGGAGAATGCCACACGTTTTAAACGTGACCACTGGCCATGGAGGAGAATGCCACGCGCGTTTTAAACGTGACCACTGGCAGTGGGAGGAGAATACCACGCATTTTAAACGTGACCACTGGCCATGGAGGAGAATGCCACGCGTTTTAGCGTGACCACTGGCAGTGGGAGGAGAATACCACGCATTTTAAAAAGCGTGACCACTGGCCATGGAGAGAATGCCACGCGTTTTAAACGTGTCCACTGGCAGTGGGAGGTGAATACCACGCGTTTTAAACGTGTCCCACTGGCCATGGTATGAGAATGCCACGCATTGTAAACGTGACCACTGGCCATGGAGAATGCCACGCGTTTTAAACGTGACCACTGGCCATGGAGAATGCCACCGCGTTTAAACGTGACCACTGGCAGTGGGAGGAGAATACCACGCATTTTAAACGTGACCACTGGCCATGGAGGAGAATGCCACGCGTTTTAAACGTGACCACTGGCCGTGGTAGGAGAATGCCACGCGTTTTAAACGTGACCACTGGCCATGGAGGAGAATGCCACGCGTTTTAAACGTGACCACTGGCAGTGGGAGGAGAATACCACGCATTTTAAACGTGACCACTGGCCATGGAGGAGAATGCCACGCGTTTAAACGTGACCACTGGCAGTGGGAGGAGAATACCACGCATTTTAAACGTGACCACTGGCCATGGAGGAGAATGCCACGCGTTTTAAACGTGTCCACTGGCAGTGGGAGGAGAATACCACGCGTTTTAAACGTGTCCACTGGCCATGGTATGAGAATGCCACGCATTTTAAACGTGACCACTGGCCATGGAGGAGAATGCCACGCGTTTTAAACGTGACCACTGGCCATGGAGGAGAATGCCACGCGTTTTAAACGTGACCACTGGCAGTGGGAGGAGAATACCACGCATTTTAAACGTGACCACTGGCCATGGAGGAGAATGCCACGCGTTTTAAACGTGACCACTGGCCATGGAGGAGAATGCCACGCGTTTTAAACGTGTCCACTGGCCGTGGTAGGAGAATGCCACCCGTTTTAAACGTGTCCACTGGCCGTGGTAGGAGAATGCCACGCGTTTTAAACGTGACCACTGGCCGTGGAGGAGAATGCCACGCGTTTTAAATGTGACCACTGGCCGTGGTATGAGAATGCCACGCGTTTTAAACGTGACCACTGGCCGTGGTAAGGAATGCCACGCGTTTTAAACGTGTCCACTGGCCGTGGAGGAGAATGCCACGCGTTTTAAATGTGACCACTGGCCGTGGTATGAGAATGCCACGCGTTTTAAACGTGACCACTGGCCGTGGTAAGGAATGCCACGTGTTTTAAACGTGACCACTGGCCGTGGAGGAGAATGCCACGCGTTTTAAACGTGTCCACTGGCTGTAGTATGAGAATGCCACGCGTTTTAAACGTGACCACTGGCCGTGGAGGAGAATGCCACGCGTTTTAAACGTGTCCACTGGCTGTAGTAGGAGAATGCCACGCGTTTTAAATGTGTCCGCTGGCTGTAGTAGGAGAATGCCACGCGTTTTAAACGTGTCCGCTGGCTGTAGTAGGAGAATGCCACGCGTTTTAAACGTGTCCGCTGGCTGTAGTAGGAGAATGCCACGCGTTTTAAACGTGTCCGCTGGCTGTAGTAGGAGAATGCCACGCGTTTTAAATGTGTCCACTGGCCGTGGTATGAGAATGCCACGCGTTTTAAACGTGTCCGCTGGCTGTAGTAGGAGAATGCCACGCGTTTTAAACGTGTCCGCTGGCTGTAGTAGGAGAATGCCACCGCGTTTTAAACGTGTCCGCTGGCTGCTAGTAGGAGAATGCCACTGCGTTTTAAACGTGTCCGCTGGCTGTAGTAGGAGAATGCCACGCGTTTTAAACGTGTCCGCTGGCTGTAGTAGGAGAATGCCACGCGTTTTAAACGTGTCCGCTGGCTGTAGTAGGAGAATGCCACGCGTTTTAAACGTGTCCGCTGGCTGTAGTAGGAGAATGCCACGCGTTTTAAATGTGTCCACTGGCCATGGTATGAGAATGCCACGCGTTTTAAACGTGTCCGCTGGCTGTAGTAGGAGAATGCCACGCGTTTTAAACGTGACCACTGGCCATGGAGGAGAATGCCACGCGTTTTAAACGTGACCACTGGCAGTGGGAGGAGAATACCACGGCATTTTAAACGTGACCACTGGCCATGGAGGAGAATGCCACGCGTTTTAAACGTGTCCACTGGCTGTGGGAGGAGAATACCACGCGTTTTAAACGTGTCCACTGGCCATGGAGGAGAATGCCACGCGTTTTAAACGTGTCCACTGGCAGTGGGAGGAGAATACCACGCGTTTTAAACGTGTCCACTGGCCATGGTATGAGAATGCCACGCATTTTAAACGTGACCACTGGCCATGGAGGAGAATGCCACGCGTTTTAAACGTGACCACTGGCCATGGAGGAGAATGCCACGCGTTTTAAACGTGACCACTGGCAGTGGAGGAGAATACCACGCATTTTAAACGTGACCACTGGCCCTGGAGGAGAATGCCACGCGGCTTTTAAACGTGACCACTGGCCATGGAGGAGAATGCC
>NW_025754965.1:0-8384 GCF_021184085.1 Oncorhynchus gorbuscha
GGAGGACAGTCACCAGGTACACACTAGTGTTGAGACAGGGAGGACAGTCACCAGGTATAACTACACTACAGTGTTGAGACAGGGAGGACAGTCACCAGGTATACACTACAGTGTTGAGACAGGGAGGACAGTCACCAGGTACACACTAGTGTTGAGACAGGGAGGACAGTCACCAGGTATACACTACAGTGTTGAGACAAGGAGGACAGTCGCCAGGTATAACTACACTACAGTGTTGAGACAGGGAGGACAGTCACCAGGTATAACTACACTACAGTGTTGAGACAGGGAGGACAGTCAGCAGGTATAACTACACTACAGTGTTGAGACAGGGAGGACAGTCACCAGGTATAACTACACTACAGTGTTGAGACAGGGAGGACAGTCACCAGGTATACACTACAGTGTTGAGACAGGGAGGACAGTCACCAGGTATACACTACAGTGTTGAGACAGGGAGGACAGTCACCAGGTATAACTACACTACAGTGTTGAGACAGGGAGGACAGTCACCAGGTATAACTACACTACAGTGTTGAGACAGGGAGGACAGTCACCAGGTACACACTACAGTGTTGAGACAGGGAGGACAGTCACCAGGTACACACTAGTGTTGAGACAGGGAGGACAGTCACCAGGTATAACTACACTACAGTGTTGAGACAGGGAGGACAGTCACCAGGTATACACTACAGTGTTGAGACAGGGAGGACAGTCACCAGGTACACACTAGTGTTGAGACAGGGAGGACAGTCACCAGGTATACACTACAGTGTTGAGACAAGGAGGACAGTCGCCAGGTATAACTACACTACAGTGTTGAGACAGGGAGGACAGTCACCAGGTATAACTACACTACAGTGTTGAGACAGGGAGGACAGTCACCAGGTATAACTACACTACAGTGTTGAGACAGGGAGGACAGTCAGCAGGTACACACTAGTGTTGAGACAGGGAGGACAGTCACCAGGTATAACTACACTACAGTGTTGAGACAGGGAGGACAGTCACCAGGTATACACTACAGTGTTGAGACAGGGAGGACAGTCACCAGGTACACACTAGTGTTGAGACAGGGAGGACAGTCACCAGGTATACACTACAGTGTTGAGACAAGGAGGACAGTCGCCAGGTATAACTACACTACAGTGTTGAGACAGGGAGGACAGTCACCAGGTATAACTACACTACAGTGTTGAGACAGGGAGGACAGTCAGCAGGTATAACTACACTACAGTGTTGAGACAGGGAGGACAGTCACCAGGTATAACTACACTACAGTGTTGAGACAGGGAGGACAGTCACCAGGTATACACTACAGTGTTGAGACAGGGAGGACAGTCACCAGGTATACACTACAGTGTTGAGACAGGGAGGACAGTCACCAGGTATAACTACACTACAGTGTTGAGACAGGGAGGACAGTCACCAGGTATAACTACACTACAGTGTTGAGACAGGGAGGACAGTCACCAGGTACACACTACAGTGTTGAGACAGGGAGGACAGTCACCAGGTATAACGACACTACAGTGTTGAGACAGGGAGGACAGTCACCAGGTATAACGACACTACAGTGTTGAGACAGGGAGGACAGTCACCAGGTATAACTACACTACAGTGTTGAGACAGGGAGGACAGTCACCAGGTATACACTACAGTGTTGAGACAGGGAGGACAGTCACCAGGTATACACTACAGTGTTGAGACAGGGAGGACAGTCACCAGGTATAACTACACTACAGTGTTGAGACAGGGAGGACAGTCACCAGGTATAACTACACTACAGTGTTGAGACAGGGAGGACAGTCACCAGGTATAACGACACTACAGTGTTGAGACAGGGAGGACAGTCACCAGGTATAACTACACTACAGTGTAGAGACAGGGAGGACAGTCACCAGGTATACACTACAGTGTTGAGACAGGGAGGACAGTCACCAGGTATACACTACAGTGTTGAGACAGGGAGGACAGTCACCAGGTATAACTACACTACAGTGTTGAGACAAGGAGGACAGTCACCAGGTACACACTAGTGTTGAGACAGGGAGGACAGTCACCAGGTATAACTACACTACAGTGTTGAGACAGGGAGGACAGTCACCAGGTATACACTACAGTGTTGAGACAGGGAGGACAGTCACCAGGTACACACTAGTGTTGAGACAGGGAGGACAGTCACCAGGTATACACTACAGTGTTGAGACAAGGAGGACAGTCGCCAGGTATAACTACACTACAGTGTTGAGACAGGGAGGACAGTCACCAGGTATAACTACACTACAGTGTTGAGACAGGGAGGACAGTCACCAGGTATAACTACACTACAGTGTTGAGACAGGGAGGACAGTCAGCAGGTATAACTACACTACAGTGTTGAGACAGGGAGGACAGTCACCAGGTATAACTACACTACAGTGTTGAGACAGGGAGGACAGTCACCAGGTATAACTACACTACAGTGTTGAGACAGGGAGGACAGTCACCAGGTATAACTACACTACAGTGTTGAGACAGGGAGGACAGTCACCAGGTATACACTACAGTGTTGAGACAGGGAGGACAGTCACCAGGTATAACTACACTACAGTGTTGAGACAGGGAGGACAGTCACCAGGTATACACTACAGTGTTGAGACAGGGAGGACAGTCACCAGGTATAACTACACTACAGTGTTGAGACAGGGAGGACAGTCACCAGGTATAACTACACTACAGTGTTGAGACAGGGAGGACAGTCACCAGGTATAACTACACTACAGTGTTGAGACAGGGAGGACAGTCACCAGGTACACACTAGTGTTGAGACAGGGAGGACAGTCACCAGGTACACACTAGTGTTGAGACAGGGAGGACAGTCACCAGGTATAACTACACTACAGTGTTGAGACAGGGAGGACAGTCACCAGGTACACACTACAGTGTTGAGACAGGGAGGACAGTCACCAGGTATAACTACACTACAGTGTTGAGACAGGGAGGACAGTCACCAGGTATAACTACACTACAGTGTTGAGACAGGGAGGACAGTCACCAGGTACACACTACAGTGTTGAGACAGGGAGGACAGTCACCAGGTATAACGACACTACAGTGTTGAGACAGGGAGGACAGTCACCAGGTACACACTACAGTGTTGAGACAGGGAGGACAGTCACCAGGTATACACTACAGTGTTGAGACAGGGAGGACAGTCACCAGGTATAACTACACTACAGTGTTGAGACAGGGAGGACAGTCACCAGGTACACACTAGTGTTGAGACAGGGAGGACAGTCACCAGGTACACACTAGTGTTGAGACAGGGAGGACAGTCACCAGGTATAACTACACTACAGTGTTGAGACAGGGAGGACAGTCACCAGGTACACACTAGTGTTGAGACAGGGAGGACAGTCAACAGGTATAACGACACTACAGTGTTGAGACAGGGAGGACAGTCACCAGGTATAACTACACTACAGTGTTGAGACAGGGAGGACAGTCACCAGGTATAACTACACTACAGTGTTGAGACAGGGAGGACAGTCACCAGGTATACACTACAGTGTTGAGACAGGGAGGACAGTCACCAGGTATACACTACAGTGTTGAGACAGGGAGGACAGTCACCAGGTATAACTACACTACAGTGTTGAGACAGGGAGGACAGTCAGCAGGTATAACTACACTACAGTGTTGAGACAGGGAGGACAGTCACCAGGTATAACTACACTACAGTGTTGAGACAGGGAGGACAGTCACCAGGTATACACTAGTGTTGAGACAGGGAGGACAGTCACCAGGTATACACTACAGTGTTGAGACAGGGAGGACAGTCACCAGGTATAACTACACTACAGTGTTGAGACAGGGAGGACAGTCACCAGGTATAACTACACTACAGTGTTGAGACAGGGAGGACAGTCACCAGGTATAACTACACTACAGTGTTGAGACAGGGAGGACAGTCACCAGGTATACACTACAGTGTTGAGACAGGAGGACAGTCACCAGGTATAACTACACTACAGTGTTGAGACAGGGAGGACAGTCACCAGGCATAACTACACTACAGTGTTGGAGGACAGGGAGGACAGCTCACCAGGTATACACTACAGTGTTGGAGACAGGGAGGACAGTCACCCAGGCATACACTACAGTGTTGAGACAGGGGAGGACAGTCACCAGGTACAATACCAGTGCTGAGACAGGGAGGACAGTCACTACACTGCAGTGTTGAGACAGGAGGGGCAGGTATAACTACACTACAGTGTTGAGACAGGAGGACAGTCACCAGGTATAACTACACTACAGTGTTGAGACAGGGGGACAGTCACCAGGTGGACACTAGTGTTGAGACAGGGAGGACATGCTTGGTATAACTACACCAGTGTTGAGACAGGGAGGACAGTCACCAGGTATAACTACACTGAGACAGGGAGGACAGTCACCAGGTTGAGACCCAGGGACAGGACAGTCACAGTCATACAGGACACTACAGTGTTGAGACAGGGAGGACAGTCACCAGGTATACACACTACAGTGTTGAGACAGGGGACAGTCACCAGGTAGCACTACACTACAGTGTTGAGACAGGAGGACAGTCACCAGGTACACACTAGTGTTGAGACAGGGAGGACAGTCCCAGGTATAACTACACGGGTGTTGAGACAGGGGAGGACAGTCACCAGTGTAACACACTACAGTGTTGAGACAGGGAGGACAGTCAGCAGGTATAACTACACTACAGTGTTGAGACAGGGGACAGTCACCAGGTATAACTACACTACAGTGTTGAGACAGGGAGGACAGTCACCAGGTATACTACACTACAGTGTTGAGATCACAATCCAGTCAGGGAGGACAGTTATTGAAGTTGATGGGTCTTGAGACAGGGAGGACAGTCAGGTATAACTACACTACAGTGTTGAGACAGGGAGGGTCACTAGGTATAATACACTACAGTGTTGAGACAGGAGTGACAGTCACCAGGTATAACTCCAGTGCTGAGACCACAATCCAGTGGTTGTTGGGTCTGTGGTCTGGGCTATTCTACTACAGTTTTGAGACCACAATCCAGTCCAGTCATTGGTGTTGGGTCAGGTGGTCTGGGCTATTCACCAGTTTTGAGACCACAATCCAGTCCAGTCATTGGTTGTTGGGTCAGGTCTGGGTCTACTACAGTGTGAGACCACAATCCAGTCCAGTTGTTGGGTCTGTGATCTGGGCTATTCTACTACAGTGTTGAGATCCAGTCCAGTTGCTGGGTCTGTGAGGGCTATTCTACTACAGTGTTGAGACCACAATCCAGTCCAGTTGTTGGGGTGATCTGGGCTATTCTACTACAGTGTTGAGACCACAATCCAGTCCAGTTAGGCTGGGTTGCTGGGTCTGTGATCTGGGCTATTCTACTACAGTGTTGAGACCACAATCCAGTCCAGTTATAGGTTGTTGGGTTATTCCGGGGCTATTCTGCTACAGTGTTGAGGTCCAGTTGTTGTGGTCTGGGCTATTCTACTACAGTGTTGAGACCACAATCCAGTCCAGTTATAGGTTGTTGGGTCTGTGGCCATTCTACTACAAAGTGTTGAGACCACAATCCAGTCCAGTTATAGGTTGTTGGGTCTGTTCTGGGCCATTCTACTACAGTGTTGAGACCACAATCCAGTCCAGTTGTTGGGTCTGTGATCTGGGCTATTCTACTACAGTGTTGAGCATCCACAATCCAGTCCAGTTTGTTGGGTCTGTGATCTGGGCTATTCTACTACAGTGTTGAGACCACAATCCAGTCCAGTTGTTGGGTCTGTGATCTGGGCTATTCTACTACAGTGTTGAGACCACAATCCCCAGTTGGTTGTTGGGTCTGTGGTCTGGGCTATTCTACTACAGTGTTGAGAACACAATCCAGTCCAGTTATAGGTTGTTGGGTCTGTGATCTGGGCTATTCTACTACAGTGTTGAGACCACAATCCAGTCCAGTTGTTGGGTCTGTGGATCTGGGCTATTCTACTACAGTGTTGAGACCACAATCCAGTCCAGTTATAGGTTGTTGGGTCTGTGATCTGGGCTATTCTACTACAGTGTTGAGACCACAATCCAGTCCAGTTGTTGGGTCTGTGATCTGGGCTATTCTACTACAGTGTTGAGACCCAATCAGTCCAGTTATAGGTTGTTGGGTCTGTGATCTGGGCTATTCTACTACAGTGTTGAGACCACAATCCAGTCCAGTTGTTGGGTCTGTGATCTGGGCATTCTACTACAGTGTTGAGACCACAATCCAGTCCAGTTATTGGTTGTTGGGTCTGTGGTCTGGGCTATTATTCTACTACAGTGTTGAGACCACAATCCAGTCCAGTTATAGGTTGTTAGATTCTGTGATCACAGGCTATTCTACTACAGTGTTGAGACCACAATCAGTCAGTTGTTGGGTCTGTGATCTGGGCTATTCTACTACAGTGTTGAGACCACAATCCTGTCCAGTTATAGGTTGTTGGGTCTGTGATCTGGGCTATTCTACTACAGTGTTGAGACCACAATCCAGTCCAGTTGTTGGGTCTGTGATCTGGGCTATTCTACTACAGTGCCATATCTTTATGTGCTGGGATCTGCGTTTTCCAAATTTTTTAATTTTTAATTTTTATTTCACCTTTATTTAACCAGGTAGGCCAGTTGAGAACAAGTTCTCATTTGCAACTGCGACCTGGCCAAGATAAAGCATAGCAGTGAACAGACAACACAGAGTTACACATGGAATAAACAATTAACAAGTCAATAACACAGTAGAAAAAATGGGCAGTCTATATACAATGTGTGCAAAAGGCATGAGGAGGTAGGCGATTTTACAACTTAAAAACATAGTTGTCTTTATTGCTTATGTCTTCACAGCGAGAGTTAATGTTTGGTGTTATTGCAATTATGTCTTCTGTGTGTTACCTTAGGGCGACATTTAATTGCTTTTGTTTGTTAATGCTTGTGTGTCACATTCGGCAACAATTAGAATACGATACCTCCATCTGTGTGTTACTCTTAGGGTGACATTTAAACATTGCTTTTGTCATTATTACTCAAGTTTAGTACATTTGTTGAAAGTCATTGATGGACTGAAATATTCAGACCTCGTCTCTGATTTTCCACGCAAATTTAAAGCAGGACTGAGACTGCGGTTCTCTTGTGGTGAGAAGGAAATTCGGACCAAAATATTATATATTAGGACAGGCAGAGACGCTGGACTCATCAGGAACACTCAACAACTCTATCCCAGAGTTAGGTTTCAAAGAATGCTCCCTTCATATTTTTCTGATCCTAACAAACTCCCCAGTCCTTTCCGATGACAAGCATACCCATAACATGATGCTGCCACCACAATACTTGAAAACATGATCCAATTTAATCAAATGTTTTAATCAAATTATTATTTAAAAAATGTTGTGCAGCAAAATGTGAAGACTGTACGAGGGATGTGTAGACTTTCACTAGGCAGTGTAAATACGACAGTGGCAGGTATAACTACAGTGTAAATATGACAGTGGCAGGTATAACTACAGTGTAAATATGACAGTGGCAGGTATAACTACAGTGGCAGGTATAACTACAGTGTAAATACGACAGTGGCAGGTATAACTACAGGGTAAATATGACAGTGGCAGGTATAACTACAGTGGCAGGTATAACTACAGTGGCAGGTATAACTACAGTGGCAGGTATAACTACAGTGTAAATATGAGTACAGTGGCAGGTATAACTACAGTGGCAGGTATAACTACAGTGTAAATATGACAGTGGCAGGTATAACTACAGTGGCAGGTATAACTACAGTGGCAGGTATAACTACAGTGGCAGGTATAACTACAGTGTAAATACGACAGTGGCAGGTATAACTACAGTGTAAATATGACAGTGGCAGGTATAACTACAGTGTAAATACGACAGTGGCAGGTATAACTACAGTGTAAATACGACAGTGGCAGGTATAACTACAGTGTAAATACGACAGTGGCAGGTATAACTACAGTGTAAATATGACAGTGGCAGATATAACTACAGTGTAAATACGACAGTGGCAGGTATAACTACAGTGTAAATACGACAGTGGTAGGTATAACTACAGTGGCAGGTATAACTACAGTGGCAGGTATAACTACAGTGTAAATACGACAGTGGCAGGTATAACTACAGTGTAAATACGACAGTGGCAGGTATAACTACAGTGTAAATACGACAGTGGCAGGTATAACTACAGTGTAAATACGACAGTGGCAGGTATAACTACAGTGTAAATACGACAGTGGCAGGTATAACTACAGTGTAAATATGACAGTGGCAGGTATCACTACAGTGGCAGGTATAACTACAGTGGCAGGTATAACTACAGTGTAAATACGACAGTAGCAGATATAACT
>NW_025754966.1:0-8383 GCF_021184085.1 Oncorhynchus gorbuscha
CTGGTCTGTCATCCAGACATATTAACCTCTATAATGTTACCATCTGGTCTGTCATCCAGACATGTCATCCAGACATATTAACCTCTATAATGTCACCATCTGGTCTGTCATCCAGACATATTAACCTCTTATAATGTCACCATCTGGTCTGTCATCCAGACATATTAACCTCTATAATGTTACCATCTGGTCTGTCATCCAGACATGTCATCCAGAACATATTAACCTCTATAATGTCACCATCTGGTCTGTCATCCAGACATATTAACCTCTATAATGTCACCATCTGGTCTGTCATCCAGACATATTAACCTCTATAATGTTCACCATCTGGTCTGTCATCCAGACATATTCAACCTCTATAATGTCACCATCTGGTCTGTCATCCAGACATATTAACCTCTATAATGTTACCTATCTGGTCTGTCGTCATCCAGACATATTAACCTCTATAATGTTACCATCTGGTCTGTCATCCAGACATATTAACCTCTATAATGTTACCATCTGGTCTGTCATCCAGACATATTAACCTCTATAATGTTACCATCTGGTCTGTCATCCAGACATATTAACCTCTATAATGTCACCATCTGGTCTGTCATCCAGACATATTAACCTCTATAATGTTACCATCTGGTCTGTCATCCAGACATATTAACCTCTATAATGTTACCATCTGGTCTGTCATCCAGACATATTAACCTCTATAATGTTACCATCTGGTCTGTCATCCAGACATGTCATCCAGACATATTAACCTCTATAATGTCACCATCTGGTCTGTCATCCAGACATATTAACCTCTATAATGTTACCATCTGGTCTGTCATCCAGACATATTAACCTCTATAATGTTACCATCTGGTCTGTCATCCAGACATGTCATCCAGACATATTAACCTCTATAATGTTACCATCTGGTCTGTCATCCAGACATATTAACCTCTATAATGTTACCATCTGGTCTGTCATCCAGACATGTCATCTAGACATATTAACCTCTATAATGTTACCATCTGGTCTGTCATCCAGACATGTCATCCAGACATATTAACCTCTATAATGTTACCATCTGGTCTGTCATCCAGACATATTAACCTCTATAATGTTACCATCTGGTCTGTCATCCAGACATATTTACCTCTATAATGTTACCATCTGGTCTGTCATCCAGACATGTCATCCAGACATATTAACCTCTATAATGTTACCATCTGGTCTGTCATCCAGACATGTCATCTAGACATATTAACCTCTATAATGTTACCATCTGGTCTGTCATCCAGACATATTAACCTCTATAATGTTACCATCTGGTCTGTCATCCAGACATATTAACCTCTATAATGTTACCATCTGGTCTGTCATCCAGACATGTCATCCAGACATATTAACCTCTATAATGTCACCATCTGGTCTGTCATCCAGACATATTAACCTCTATAATGTTACCATCTGGTCTGTCATCCAGACATATTAACCTCTATAATGTTACCATCTGGTCTGTCATCCAGACATGTCATCCAGACATATTAACCTCTATAATGTTACCATCTGGTCTGTCATCCAGACATATTAACCTCTATAATGTTACCATCTGGTCTGTCATCCAGACATGTCATCTAGACATATTAACCTCTATAATGTTACCATCTGGTCTGTCATCCAGACATGTCATCCAGACATATTAACCTCTATAATGTTACCATCTGGTCTGTCATCCAGACATATTAACCTCTATAATGTTACCATCTGGTCTGTCATCCAGACATATTAACCTCTATAATGTTACCATCTGGTCTGTCATCCAGACATATTAACCTCTATAATGTTACCATCTGGTCTGTCATCCAGACATGTCATCCAGACATATTAACCTCTATAATGTTACCATCTGGTCTGTCATCCAGACATATTAACCTCTATAATGTTACCATCTGGTCTGTCATCCAGACATGTCATCCAGACATATTAACCTCTATAATGTTACCATCTGGTCTGTCATCCAGACATGTCATCCAGACATATTAACCTCTATAATGTTACCATCTGGTCTGTCATCCAGACATATTAACCTCTATAATGTTACCATCTGGTCTGTCATCCAGACATATTAACCTCTATAATGTTACCATCTGGTCTGTCATCCAGACATATTAACCTCTATAATGTTACCATCTGGTCTGTCATCCAGACATGTCATCCAGACATATTAACCTCTATAATGTTACCATCTGGTCTGTCATCCAGACATATTAACCTCTATAATGTTACCATCTGGTCTGTCATCCAGACATGTCATCTAGACATATTAACCTCTATAATGTTACCATCTGGTCTGTCATCCAGACATATTAACCTCTATAATGTTACCATCTGGTCTGTCATCCAGACATGTCATCCAGACATATTAACCTCTATAATGTTACCATCTGGTCTGTCATCCAGACATATTCACCTCTATAATGTTACCATCTGGTCTGTCATCCAGACATATTCACCTCTATAATGTCACCATCTGGTCTGTCATCCAGACATGTTAACCTCTATAATGTTACCATCTGGTCTGTCATCCAGACATGTCATCTAGACATATTAACCTCTATAATGTCACCATCTGGTCTGTCATCCAGACATGTTAACCTCTATAATGTTACCATCTGGTCTGTCATCCAGACATGTCATCTAGACATATTAACCTCTATAATGTCACCATCTGGTCTGTCATCCAGACATATTAACCTCTATAATGTTACCATCTGGTCTGTCATCCAGACATATTAACCTCTATAATGTCACCATCTGGTCTGTCATCTAGACATGTCATCCAGACATATTAACCTCTATAATGTTACCATCTGGTCTGTCATCCAGACATATTAACCTCTATAATGTTACCATCTGGTCTGTCATCCAGACATATTAACCTCTATAATGTTACCATCTGGTCTGTCATCCAGACATATTAACCTCTATAATGTCACCATCTGGTCTGTCATCCAGACATGTTAACCTCTATAATGTCACCATCTGGTCTGTCATCCAGACATGTTAACCTCTATAATGTTACCATCTGGTCTGTCATCCAGACATGTCATCCAGACATATTAACCTCTATAATGTTACCATCTGGTCTGTCATCCAGACATATTAACCTCTATAATGTTACCATCTGGTCTGTCATCCAGACATATTAACCTCTATAATGTTACCATCTGGTCTGTCATCCAGACATGTCATCCAGACATGTCATCCAGACATATTAACCTCTATAATGTTACCATCTGGTCTGTCATCCAGACATGTCATCTAGACATATTAACCTCTATAATGTCACCATCTGGTCTGTCATCCAGACATATTAACCTCTATAATGTTACCATCTGGTCTGTCATCCAGACATATTAACCTCTATAATGTTACCATCTGGTCTGTCATCCAGACATGTCATCCAGACATATTAACCTCTATAATGTCACCATCTGGTCTGTCATCCAGACATATTAACCTCTATAATGTTACCATCTGGTCTGTCATCCAGACATATTAACCTCTATAATGTTACCATCTGGTCTGTCATCCAGACATATTAACCTCTATAATGTCACCATCTGGTCTGTCATCCAGACATATTAACCTCTATAATGTCACCATCTGATTTATCTCTCAGCTGTCTGATTCAGAACAGATTTAATGGGTCATTGTTTTCCTATTACAGGACTAAAGGGGATTGACAGTTTTATGATGAGCTTGTAAACAATTGGCTGTTTGAAAACACCACGACAGAAGTTAAGTTATTTAGCTAATGAATTTAATATGATAAATGTCTGCTAGAAGTAAATAGAAAAATGTGTGACCCCCAAGCGCTATGGAAGATATTTGATGTGTCTGAATAAAAAACTGTATGTGTGAGATAGAGAGAGGAATACTATAGATATATATAGAGAGGTATACTATAGATATATATAGAGAGGAATACTATAGATATATATAGAGAGGTATACTATAGATATATATATAGAGAGAGGAATACTATAGATATATATATAGAGAGGAATACTATAGATATATATAGAGAGGTATACTATAGATATATATAGAGAGGTATACTATAGATATATATAGAGAGAGGAATACTATAGATATATATAGAGAGGTATACTATAGATATATATAGAGAGGTATACTATAGATATATATATAGAGAGGAATACTATAGATATATATAGAGAGGAATACTATAGATATATATAGAGAGAGGAATACTATAGATATATATAGAGAGGTATACTATAGATATATATAGAGAGGTATACTATAGATATATATATATATAGAGAGGAATACTATAGATATATATAGAGAGAGGAATACTATAGATATATATATATAGAGAGGAATACTATAGATATATATAGAGAGGTATACTATAGATATATATATATAGAGAGGAATACTATAGATATATATAGAGAGAGGAATACTATAGATATATATAGAGAGGTATACTATAGATATATATAGAGAGAGGAATACTATAGATATATATAGAGAGAGGAATACTATAGATATATATAGAGAGGTATACTATAGATATATATAGAGAGGTATACTATAGATATATATATATAGAGAGGAATACTATAGATATATATAGAGAGGAATACTATAGATATATATAGAGAGGTATACTATAGATATATATATATATATATAGAGAGGAATACTATAGATATATATAGAGAGAGGAATACTATAGATATATATAGAGAGGTATACTATAGATATATATAGAGAGGTATACTATAGATATATATATAGAGAGGAATACTATAGATATATATAGAGAGAGGAATACTATAGATATATATAGAGAGAGGAATACTATAGATATATATATATAGAGAGGAATACTATAGATATATATAGAGAGGTATACTATAGATATATATATAGAGAGGAATACTATAGATATATATATAGAGAGAGGAATACTATAGATATATATAGAGAGGTATACTATAGATATATATAGAGAGGTATACTATAGATATATATAGAGAGAGGAATACTATAGATATATATATATAGAGAGGTATACTATAGATATATATAGAGAGAGGAATACTAGAGGTATACTATAGATATATATAGAGAGAGAGGAATACTATAGATATATATAGAGAGAGGAATACTATAGATATATATAGAGAGAGGTACACTATAGATATATATAGAGAGGTATATTATAGATATATATATATAGAGAGGAATACTATAGATATATATAGAGAAAGGAATACTGTAGATATATATAGAGAGAGGAATACTATAGATATATATAGAGGTATACTATAGATATATATAGAGAGAGGTATATTATAGATATATATAGAGAGAGAGGTATATTATAGATATATATAGAGAGGTATACTATAGATATATATATATATATATAGAGAGAGGAATACTATAGATATATATAGTGAGAGGAATACTATAGATATATATAGAGAGAGGTGTACTATATATATATGAAGTACTATGTATATTATAGATAAAATTATATATGAAGTATATATGAATATATATGAGAGAGTATATAGTATATATATATGAAGTACTATGAATATATATAGAAGAGGAATATGAAGTATATATAGTATATATAGAGAAGTATATGAATATATATAGAGAAATATATAAAGTATATATAGAAATGCATATAAGTATATATGAAACTATATATCATAGTATATATGTAGAGAAGAATATTCATAGTATATATAAGAAATATTCTGATGTATATATAGAGAAAATAACTATAGAAATATATATAAATATATATAAATATATATAGAAGAAATATGTCAATAGATATATATAGAAGAAGAAGTATAATATAGTATATATAGAGAAATATATATAGATATATATATATATATATAGAGAGAATATATAGTATATATAGAGAGGTATACTATATATATATATATATATATATAGAGAGAGAGAGAGGTATACTATAGGTAGAGATAGAGGTATAATATAGGTAGAGATAGAAAGAGAGAGGTATACTATAGGTAGAGAAAGAGAGAGGTATATTATAGGTAGAGATAGAGAGAGGTATACTATAGCTAGAGATAGAGAGAGGTATACTATAGGTAGAGATGGAGAGAGGTATACTATAGGTAGAGATAGAGAGAGGTATACTATAGGTAGAGATGGAGAGAGGTATACTATAGGTAGAGATAGAGAGAGGTATACTATAGGTAGAGATGGAGAGAGGTATACTATAGGTAGAGATAGAGAGAGGTATATTATAGGTAGAGAAAGAGAGAGGTATACTATAGCTAGAGATAGAGAGAGGTATACTATAGGTAGAGATAGAGAGAGGTATACTATAGATAGAGATAGAGAGAGGTATATTATAGGTAGAGATAGAGAGAGGTATACTATAGGTAGAGATAGAGAGAGGTATACTATAGGTAGAGATAGAGAGAGGTATACTATAGGTAGAGATAGAGAGAGGTATACTATAGGTAGAGATAGAGGTATACTATAGATATATATAGAGAGAGGTATACTGTACTTGATGAAACTGAAATGAATAATTACATATCTGTACTTGAAACTGAAATGAATAATTACATATCTGTACTTGATGAAACTGAAATGAATAATTACCTATCTGTACTTGATGAAACTGAAATGAGTAATTACATATCTGTACTTGATGAAACTGAAATGAGTAATTACATATCTGTACTTGATGAAACTGAAATGAGTAATTACATATCTGTACTTGATGAAACTGAAATGAGTAATTACATATCTGTACTTGATGAAACTGAAATGAGTAATTACATATCTGTACTTGATGAAACTGAAATGAGTAATTACATATCTGTACTTGATGAAACTGAAATGAGTAATTACATATCTGTACTTGATGAAACTGAAATGAATAATTACATATCTGTACTTGATGAAACTGAAATGAATAATTACATATCTGTACTTGATGAAATTGAAATGAGTAATTACATATCTGTACTTGATGAAACTGAAATGAATAATTACCTACCTGTACTTGATGAAACTGAAATGAGTAATTACATATCTGTACTTGATGAAACTGAAATGAGTAATTACATATCTGTACTTGATGAAACTGAAATGAGTAATTACATATCTGTACTTGATGAAACTGAAATGAGTAATTACATATCTGTACTTGATGAAACTGAAATGAGTAATTACCTATCTGTACTTGATGAAACTGAAATGAGTAATTACATATCTGTACTTGATGAAACTGAAATGAGTAATTACATATCTGTACTTGATGAAACTGAAATGAGTAATTACCTATCTGTACTTGATGAAACTGAAATGAGTAATTACATATCTGTACTTGATGAAACTGAAATGAGTATCCTCATTGCTTTGCTTCTTATATTGATTTCATTACCTCAGGGAGACCTACGACAGATTCTCATATTCATATTCTGAAGAGCCGTGGGCCATTTTTTTATAGCATTAAGCCTCAAACTGCCCCGCCGACTGAGTCTAATTGAGTTTTTTTTATTTTTTAAATAGTCATTTTAATCATGTTTGACCTCCCGTCCGCCACAGTGTCATGAAACGGAATGCGCTGCATCAAACCGTGCCATATTTGATTTCAGACTCAAATGAGTTAAGATGTTGGAAACCGGTGAGCTGAATTTCAATTGGAGCACAGCTAGAGGAGATGCCGACGAGCAGTGGAGGACACCCACCAGGCTGTCAATACAGAAGAGGCAAATGTTGAATATGTCATTGGTAATATGTAATATAATTGGGCCTTGTTTTAACATGCTTTCTGGAGCAGCAAGAGGAACTTCCCTCCCCTACCTTCAGGCTTATGTTCAACCCCTACACCCCAACCCTACACCCCAACCCTACACCCCAACCCCTACACCCCAACCCTACACCCCAACCCCTACACCCCAACCCTACACCCCAACCCTACACCCCAACCAAGCACTCCTTTCGGCTACCTTCAGGCTTATGTTCAAACCCTACACCCAAACCCTACACCCCAACCCTACACCCCAACCCTACACCCCAACCCTACACCCCAACCCTACACCCCAACCCTACACCCCAACCCTACACCCCAACCATACACCCCAACCCTACACCCCAACCCTACACCCCAACCCCACATCCCAACCCTACACCCCAACCCCTACACCCCAACCCTACACCCCAACCCTACACCCCAACCCTACACCCCCAACCCTACAAACCCACACCCAACCCTACACCCCAACCCTACACCCCAACCCTACACCCCAACCCTACACCCCAACCCTACACCCCAACCCTACACCCC
>NW_025754967.1:0-8383 GCF_021184085.1 Oncorhynchus gorbuscha
CCTCAGCAGAGGGTAGGGGGTAGTCAGGTACTCCTGGTTCCCCTCAGCAGAGGGTAGGGTAGGGGGTAGTCAGGTACTCCCTGGTTCCCCTCAGCAGAGGGTAGGGTAGGGGTAGTCTGTGGTACCCTGGTTCCCCTCAGCAGTGGGTAGGGTAGGGGGTAGTCAGGTACCCCTGGTTCCCTCAGCAGAGGGTAGGGTAGGGGTAGTCAGGTACCCCTGGTTCCCCTCAGCAGTGGGTAAAGGGTAGTCAGGTGTCCCTGGTTCCCCTAAGCAGTGGGTAGGGGGTAGTCAGGTACCCCTGGTTCCCCTCAGCAGAGGGTAGGGTAGGGGATAGTCAGGTACCCCTGGTTCCCCTCAGCAGTGGGTAAAGGGTAGTCAGGTATCCCTGGTTCCCCTCAGCAGTGGGTAGGGGGTAGTCAGGTACCCCTTGTTCCCATCAGCAGAGGGTAGGGTAGTGGGTAGTCAGGTACCCCTGGTTCCCCTCAGCAGTGGGTAGGGGGTAGTCAGGTACCCCTGGTTCCCCTAAGCACTGGTAGGGTTGGGGGTATTCAGGTTCCCCTGGTTCCCCTCAGCAGTGGGTAAGGGGTAGTCAGGTACCCCTGGTTCCCCTCAGCAGTGGGTAGGGTAAGGGGTAGTCAGGTACCCCAGGATCCCCTCAGCAGTGGTAGGGTAAGGGGTAGTCAGGTACCCCAGGATACCCTCAGCAGTGGTAGGGTAGGGGGTAGTCAGGTACCCCTGGTTCCCTCAGCAGTGGGTAGGGGTAGTCAGGTACCCCTGGTTCCCTCAGCAGTGGGTAGGGGGTAGTCAGGTACCCCAGGATCCCCTCAGCAGTGGTAGGGTAGGGGGTAGTCAGGTACCCCTGGATCCCCTCAGCAGTGGGTAGGGGGTAGTCAGGTACCCCTGGTTCCCCTCAGCAGTGGGTAAAGGGTAGTCAGGTATCCGTGGTTCCCCTCAGCAGTGGGTAAAGGGTAGTCAGGTACCCCTGGTTCCCCTCAGCAGTGGGTAAGGGGTAGTCAGGTACCCCTGGTTCCCCTCAGCAGTGGGTAGGGTAGGGGGTAGTCAGGTATCCCTGGATCCCCTCAGCAGTGGTAGGGTAGGGGGTAGTCAGGTATCCCTGGATCCCCTCAGCAGTGGTAGGGTAGGGGGTAGTCAGGTACCCCTGGTTTCCCTCAGCAGAGGGTAGGGTAGGGGGTAGTCAGGTACCCCTGGTTCCCCTCAGCAGTGGGTAAAGGGTAGTCAGGTATCCCTGGTTCCCCTCAGCAGTGGGTAGGGTAGGGGGTAGTCAGGTACCCCTGGTTCCCCTCAGCAGAGGGTAGGGTAGGGGGTAGTCAGGTACCCCTGGTTCCCCTCAGCAGTGGGTAAAGGGTAGTCAGGTGTCCCTGGTTCCCCTAAGCAGTGGGTAGGGGGTAGTCAGGTACCCCTGGTTCCCCTCAGTAGTGGGTAAAGGGTAGTCAGGTATCCCTGGTTCCCCTCAGCAGTGGGTAGGGGGTAGTCAGGTACCCCTGGTTCCCCTCAGCAGTGGGTAAAGGGTAGTCAGGTATCCCTGGTTCCCCTCAGCAGTGGGTAAAGGGTAGTCAGGTACCCCTGGTTCCCCTCAGCAGTGGGTAGGGGGTAGTCAGGTACCCCTGGATCCCCTCAGCAGTGGGTAGGGGGTAGTCAGGTACCCCTTGTTCCCATCAGCAGAGGGTAGGGTAGTGGGTAGTCAGGTACCCCTGGTTCCCCTCAGCAGTGGGTAGGGGGTAGTCAGGTACCCCTGGTTCCCCTAAGCACTGGTAGGGTTGGGGGTATTCAGGTTCCCCTGGTTCCCCTCAGCAGTGGGTAAGGGGTAGTCAGGTACCCCTGGTTCCCCTCAGCAGTGGGTAGGGTAAGGGGTAGTCAGGTACCCCAGGATCCCCTCAGCAGTGGTAGGGTAAGGGGTAGTCAGGTACCCCAGGATACCCTCAGCAGTGGTAGGGTAGGGGGTAGTCAGGTACCCCTGGTTCCCCTCAGCAGTGGGTAGGGGGTAGTCAGGTACCCCTGGTTCCCCTCAGCAGTGGTAGGGTAGGGGGTAGTCAGGTACCCCTGGATCCCCTCAGCAGTGGGTAGGGGGTAGTCAGGTACCCCTGGTTCCCCTCAGCAGTGGGTAAAGGGTAGTCAGGTATCCGTGGTTCCCCTCAGCAGTGGGTAAAGGGTAGTCAGGTATCCCTGGTTCCCCTCAGCAGTGGGTAAGGGGTAGTCAGGTACCCCTGGTTCCCCTCAGCAGTGGGTAGGGTAGGGGGTAGTCAGGTATCCCTGGATCCCCTCAGCAGTGGTAGGGTAGGGGGTAGTCAGGTACTCTGGTTTCCCTCAGCAGAGGGTAGGGTAGGGGGTAGTCAGGTACCCCTGGTTCCCCTCAGCAGAGGGTAGGGGGTAGTCAGGTACCCCTGGATCCCCTCAGCAGAGGGTAGGGGGTATTCAGGTTCCCCTGGTTCCCCTCAGCAGAGGGTAGGGTAGGGGGTAGTCAGGTACCCCTGGTTCCCCTCAGCAGAGGGTAGGGTAGGGGGAAGTCAGGTACCCCTGGTTCCCCTCAGCAGAGGGTAGGGTAGGGGGTAGTCAGGTACCCCTGGTTCCCCTCAGCAGAGGGTAGGGTAGGGGGTAGTCAGGTACCCCTGGTTCCCCTCAGCAGTGGGTAGGGTAGGGGGTAGTCAGGTACCCCTGGTTCCCCTCAGCAGTGGGTAAAGGGTAGTCAGGTATCCCTGGTTCCCCTCAGCAGTGGGTAGGGGGTAGTCAGGTACCCCTGGTTCCCCTCAGCAGAGGGTAGGGTAGGGGGTAGTCAGGTACCCCTGGTTCCCCTCAGCAGTGGGTAAAGGGTAGTCAGGTATCCCTGGTTCCCCTCAGCAGTGGGTAGGGGGTAGTCAGGGTACCCCTGGTTCCCTCAGCAGTGGGTAAAGGGTAGTCAGGTACCCCTGGTTCCCTCAGCAGTGGGTAAAGGGTAGTCAGGTACCCCTGGTTCCCCTCAGCAGTGGGTAGGGGGTAGTCAGGTACCCCTGGATCCCCTCAGCAGAGGGTAGGGTAGGGGGTAGTCAGGTACCCCTTGTTCCCATCAGCAGAGGGTAGGGTAGTGGGTAGTCAGGTACCCCTGGTTCCCCTCAGCAGTGGGTAGGGGGTAGTCAGGTACCCCTGGTTCCCCTAAGCACTGGTAGGGTTGGGGGCATTCAGGTTCCCCTGGTTCCCCTCAGCAGTGGGTAAGGGGTAGTCAGGTACCCCTGGTTCCCCTCAGCAGTGGGTAGGGTAGGGGGTAGTCAGGTACCCCAGGATCCCCTCAGCAGTGGTAGGGTAGGGGGTAGTCAGGTACCCCTGGATCCCCTCAGCAGTGGGTAGGGGGTAGTCAGGTACCCCTGGTTCCCCTCAGCAGTGGGTAAAGGGTAGTCAGGTATCCGTGGTTCCCCTCAGCAGTGGGTAAAGGGTAGTCAGGTATCCCTGGTTCCCCTCAGCAGTGGGTAGGGGGTAGTCAGGTACCCCTGGATCCCCTCAGCAGTGGGTAGGGGGTAGTCAGGTACCCCTGGTTCCCCTCAGCAGTGGGTAAAGGGTAGTCAGGTATCCCTGGTTCCCCTCAGCAGTGGGTAGGGTAGGGGGTAGTCAGGTACCCCTTGTTCCCCTCAGCAGAGGGTAGGGTAGGGGGTAGTCAGGTACCCCTGGTACCCCTCAGCAGTGGGTAGGGAGTAGTCAGGTACCCCTGGTTCCCCTCAGCAGTGGGTAGGGGGTAGTCAGGTACCCCTGGATCCCCTCAGCAGAAGGTAGGGGGTAGTCAGGTACCCCTGGTTCCCCTCAGCAGAGGGTAGGGTAGGGGGTAGTCAGGTACCCCTGGTACCCCTCAGCAGTGGGTAGGGAGTAGTCAGGTACCCCTGGTTCCCCTCAGCACTGGTAGGGTTGGGGGTAGTCAGGTACCCCTGGTTCCCCTCAGCAGTGGGTAGGGTAAGGGGTAATCAGGTACCCTAGGATCCCCTCAGCAGTGGTAGGGTAGGGGGTAGTCAGGTACCCCTGGTTCCCCTCAGCAGTGGGTAGGTAGGGGTAGTCAGACCGCTGGTTCCCCAGCAGAGGGTAGGGCAGGGGCAGTCAGAACCCCGGTCTCCTCTGCAGTAGAGGGCAGGGCAGGGCAACAGGCACACCTGGTCTCCTCATATAGGTAGCAACAGGCAATACCTGTCTCCTCAGCAGTGGGTAGGGCAGGGGGTAGCTCAGGCACACCTGGTTCCCCTCAGCAGAGGGCATGGGGTAGTCAGGAACCCCTGGTTCCCCCAGCAGGGGGTAGGGGCAGGGGTAGTCAGGTACCCCTGGTTCCCCTCAGCAGTGGGTAGGGTAGGGGGTAGTCAGGTACCCTGGTTCCCCTCATCAGTGGGTAAAGGGTAGTCGGTATCCCTGGTTCCCCTCAGCAGTGGGTGGGTAGGGGATAGTCAGGACCCCTGGTTCCCCTCAGCAGTGGGTAGGGGGTTGTCAGAAACCACTGGTTCCCCTCAGCAGTGGGTAGGGTAGGGGGTAGTCAGGTACCCTTGATTTCCTCAGCAGTGGGTAGGGTAGGGGGTAGTCAGGTACCCCTGGTTCCCCTCAGCAGTGGGTAGGGTAGGGGGTAGTCAGGTACCCCTGGTTCCCTCAGCAGTGGGTAGGGTAGGGGGTAGTCAGGTACCCCTGGTTCCCTCATCAGGGGGTAGGGTAGGGGGTCGTCAGGTACCTCTGGTTCCCCTCAGCAGTGGGTCGGGGGTAGTCAGGTACCCCTGGTTCCACTCAGCAGTGGGTAGGGTAGGGGGTAGTCAGGTACCCCTGGTTCCCCTCAGCAGAGGGTAGGGTAGGGGGTAGTCAGGTACCCCTGGTTCCCCTCAGCAGTGGGTAGGGGGTAGTTAGGTACCCCTGGTTCCACTCAGCAGTGGGTAGGGTAGGGGGTCGTCAGGTACCTCTGGTTCCCCTCAGCAGTGGGTCGGGGGTAGTCAGGTACCCCTGGTTCCACTCAGCAGTGGGTAGGGTAGGGGGTAGTCAGGTACCCCTGGTTCCCCTCAGCAGAGGGTAGGGTAGGGGGTAGTCAGGTACCCCTGGTTCCCCTCAGCAGAGGGTAGGGTAGGGGGTAGTCAGGTACCCCTGGTTCCCCTCAGCAGTGGGTAGGGTAGGGGGTAGTCAGGTACCCCTGGTTCCCCTCAGCAGTGGGTAGGGTAGGGGGTAGTCAGGTACCCCTGGTTCCCCTCAGCAGTGGGTAAAGGGTAGTCAGGTATCCCTGGTTCCCCTCAGCAGTGGGTAGGGGGTAGTCAGGTACCCCTGGTTCCCCTCAGCAGTGGGTAGGGGGTAGTTAGGTACCCCTGGTTCCACTCAGCAGTGGGTAGGGTAGGGGGTAGTCAGGTACTCCTGGTTCCCCTCATCAGGGGGTAGGGTAGGGGTCGTCAGGTACCTCTGGTTCCCTCAGCAGTGGGTCGGGGGTAGTCAGGTACCCCTGGTTCCACTCAGCAGTGGGTAGGGTAGGGGGTAGTCAGGTACTCCTGGTTCCCCTCAGCAGAGGGTAGGGTAGGGGGTAGTCAGGTACCCCTGGTTCCCCTCAGCAGAGGGTAGGGTAGGGGGTAGTCAGGTAGCCCTGGTTCCCCTCAGCAGAGGGTAGGGTAGGGGGTAGTCAGGTACCCCTGGTTCCCCTCAGCAGAGGGTAGGGTAGGGGGTAGTCAGGTACCCCTGGTTCCCCTCAGCAGAGGGTAGGGGGTCGATAAAGAGGGCAGTGAGGGGGATAAACCCAACAGAACCACAGAGCACTCAACCTGGAAGCCTCTTCCTCATACACACAGCCAGCTGTACACCCCAATTACTTGGCAGAGCTGTGTGTGTGTGTGTGTGTGTGTGTGTTTGTGTGTGTGTGTGTTGTGATGTATTATGGGGCGGGGGGAGGTGTTGTGGCTGTAAATACAGTACTGTGCACATGTAAGTATAGGTGTGTTTGCAGAGTTAATTAACACAAATGTTGGGATTGTGATTCTTCCAGAGGTATCAAACAATACGTTGTGAAGTGAGAGAGACACATAGAAAGAGGGGGAAACAGAGGGTGTAGTGACCCGTCCCCCTTTTCATCTCAGACTCAGTTCGCCCCTGCAAGGCACACTGGGGTGTTTGTTGTACATGGTTGAGTTGCACTACAGGGGTCCGGGCTGAGAGGGGGAGGGGGAAGGGGGGAGAGAGAAAAGCCAAAAGAGTGGAGGGGGGTGAGTTCCCCGTCACAGAGAAGAGAGAGAGAGAGTGTAATGTTTACTGTCATTTTTATTGGTTATTTCACTTTTGTTTATTATCTAGTTAACATATGTTTCCCATTCCAATAAAGCCCTTAAATTGAATTGAGAGAAAGAGAGAGAGTAGTTTTCCCTCAGAGAGACAGACAGACAGACAGACAGACAGACAGACAGACAGACAGACAGACAGACAGACAGACAGACAGACAGACAGACAGACAGACAGACAGACAGACAGACAGACAGACAGACAGACAGACAGACAGACAGACAGACAGACAGACAGACAGACAGACAGACAGACAGACAGACAGACAGACAGACAGACAGACAGCCCTCCCTTAACTGCAAGGCGTGGGAAGGGGGGGTTGACAAGAGGACAAAAATATTGCCAGGTTACACACACTTCTTATCTGCCAGAGAAACACACCTCTGTCCTCGGTCAAATCAACCATATAAACAAGAGGGAGGTAAAGAGGGAGAACGAGCGGGTGTGAAGGAACAATACAGAAGATGGAGGGATGGAGGGTAAGCTGAGTGGGTAGAGGTGGGTAGCTAATCTACAGCACCGGTCTCCAGGGACCCTCTACCTCTCTGGTGAAATCCCCAGGGCAGAGCAGCTCTCATCCAGGCACAAAGCCTGACTATCAGCCATGGTAGTCACCGAGCCAGGCCTGAAACACGATTTAGGACGGGGACAGAGGGGCCCGTCACAGACACAGTCACGCCCCCTGCCTGTCTGCACCCCTCCCTACCTTCCACAACCCACCTCTCCCAAACACCCCCACCCCCCTCCCTCTCACACTGCTCCTACTCTCACCATCCCACCTCCATCCACATTGCTCTCCATACCTCCCCACCCTTCCCTCCCTCCTCATCCGGCCTTCCTGCTGTATTCAGCTGTAGCTCTGGCTGTGTGTGTGAAATGGGATGTGACAGGAGCACCTTTCCCTGGGGATCAGAAGCCTCTCTCTCCCATAAATAGGGCCCTGGGGGCAGACCAGGGCTTTCTACCTCCAGAAAAACATCCCCCCTCAGTCTTTCTCACTCATACACCCAGTACTCACGTGCATTAGAGAGTAGTAGGACTGCTTTCCTGTGTAGAACAGAAAGTGGAATGGCCGTCCATCTGCGCCCCATTGGACAGCTAGAGGGTGTGTGTGAGAGAGAGAGAGAGAGAGAGAGAGAGAGAGAGAGAGAGAGAGAGAGAGAGAGAGAGAGAGAGAGAGAGAGAGAGAGAGAGAGAGAGAGAGAGAGAGAGAGAGAGAGAGAGAGAGAGAGAGAGAGAGAGAGAGAGAGAGAGAGAGAGAGAGAGAGAGAGAGAGAGAGAGAGAGAGAGAGAGAGAGTTAGGCCATTGGTGTAAACCACTTTACCTTGTAGCCCAATCACTGTTAAAGATTGAGCAAAAACTCAGAGGTCCCCCTGCTGGTGATGTTGTGAAAGTGCAGCTCTCACACAGTGAAAATGACCATAGGAGTAGAACAATCCGTCTCAGTTGTAAATCTATTTAAAAAGGACCTACCTCTCTGTTTTGGAAACACCTCATCCGGATGCTGGAAGAAAATATGAAGATTTTGAATCACTAATGAATATGAAGTTTCTGAGTTAATACACTTCTACATGAGACGTCTGGTCTTACCTTCATCAGTGGTTTGGCTTTTTTGTCAAATAGGCCGGAGGGGAACAGGTATGCAATGCTTCTCTGGAACAGAAACAGGAGAGAAGTCAAATATCATTAACATATCATAAAGATGGAGGGAGAAACATTTAGTTTAAACAGGCAGCTCTGAACAGGGAGAAATGTTTAGTTTAAACAGGGAGAAACCTTTAGTTTAAACAGGCAGCTCTGAACAGGGAGAAATGTTTAGTTTAAACAGGGAGAAACGTTTAGTTTAAACAGCCAGCTCTAAACAGGGAGAAACCTTTAGTTTAAACAGCCAGCTCTAAACAGGGAGAAACGTTTAGTTTAAACAGCCAGCTCTAAACAGGGAGAAACCTTTAGTTTAAACAGCCAGCTCTAAACAGGGAGAAACCTTTAGTTTAAACAGCCAGCTCTAAACAGGGAGAAACCTTTAGTTTAAACAGCCAGCTCTAAACAGGGAGAAACCTTTAGTTTAAACAGCCAGCTCTAAACAGGGAGAAACCTTTAGTTTAAACAGCCAGCTCTAAACAG
>NW_025754968.1:0-8382 GCF_021184085.1 Oncorhynchus gorbuscha
GGGAGGGAGGGAGGCAGTTAGGATGGAGGGTGGTTGGGTGGGGTTGTCAGGAGGAGGAGAGCCAGTTAGGATGGAGGTGGTTAGGTGGGGTTGGGTTGGGTTAGGGAGGAGGGGAGAGCAGTTAGGATGGAGGGTGGTTAGGTGGGGTTGGGTTGGGTTAGGGGGGAGGGGAGAGCAGTTAGGATGGAGGGTGGTTAGGTGGGGTGGGGTTGGGTTAGGGAGAGGGAGGGCTAGGGGAGGGGAGGGAGTTAGGATGGAGGGTGGTTAGGTGGGGTTGGGTTGGGTTAGGGAGGGAGTAGGAGAGCAGTTAGGGTGGAGGGTGGTTAGGTGGGGTTGGGTTGGGTTAGGGAGGGGAGTGGAGAGCAGTTAGGGTGGAGGGTGGTTAGGTGGGGTTGGGTTGGGTTTGGTTGGGTTGGGTTAGGGAGGGGAGAGCAGTTAGGATGGAGGGTGGTTAGGTGGGGTTGGGTTAGGGAGGGGAGGGGAGAGCAGTTATGATGGAGGGTGGTTAGGTGGGGTTGGGTTAGGCGGGAGGGGAGAGCAGTTAGGATGGAGGGTGGTTAGGTGGGGTTTGGGTTGGGTTAGGGAGGGAGGGGAGAGCAGTTAGGATGGAGGGTGGTTAGGTGGAGTTGGGTTGGATTAGGGAGGGGAAGGGAGAGGAAATAGATGGAGGGTGGTTAGGTGGGGCTGGGTTGGGTTAGGAGGGGAGAGCAGTTAGGATGGAGGGTGGTTAGGTGGGGTGGGGTTGGGTTGGGTTGGGTTAGGGAGGGGTGGGGAGAGCAGTTAGGATGGAGGGTGGTTAGGTGGGGGTGGGGTGGGGTTGGGTTGGGTTAGGAGGGGAGGGGAGGGGAGAGCAGTTAGGATGGAGGGTGGTTAGGTGGGGTTGGGGTTGGGTTAGGGATGGGAAGGGAGAGCAGTTAGGATGGAGGGTGGTTAGGTGGGGTTGTGTTGTGTTGGGTTGGGGAGGGGAGGGGAGGGAGAGCAGATAGGATGGAGGGTGGTTAGGGGGGTGTAGGGAGGGGAAGGAGAGGGGAGGGGAGGGGAGAGCAGTTAGGATGGAGGGTGGTTAGGTGGGTGTGGAGGGGAGGCGGTGAAAGCATAGGGGTCGGATGCAGATTTTTGAGGTCTTGTGTGAAAAGATTCAGCCTCGTCTCTGTGATTTAGGTTGCAGCCCATAGTCCAACAAAGGTTTACAGTCTAGTCCTTTCCTTTGTCCTGGTGTCCTTTCCTTCCTTTTGTCACCTTATGGCCTTATCAACAGGGGGATGGATTAGCCTCAAAAGCATGAGAGCACTAATGTTACAACAACATAAGGTCCCTGACCCTAATATCCTGTTCAGTAGCAATGCCTAGTTTACATCATCTGGTATCTGGGACAAACCTTCGACACCTAGAAAAACACTCATTACATTAGCCTACATTTTTATTTATTCATTCATATGGGACAATGCACATTACTTTACACAGCTACTATACACATACTCACTAAAACAATGCAAAATACAAATACATAATTTAACAACAACAACACTATCATCAACTGTTGACTTATATATGAGGAACCTCAGAGAACTCAGGTGTACAGCTTTGGATAGGATTTAAGCCATGTTCTCAATGTTCTCAACTCAACTTTCTCAAGTCCATGGGCATTGCACCCCAGTATTTTTGTATCTCTCACAGAGAAGGCTGATTAACTGATTTTACTGTGTGGAAAAGGGTCTTGAAGACAAGCCTTGCATCTACATCCTGCTTAAAGCTATCCATACTAAATCAATTATGTTTGTAAATGATATGACAATGGAAGTAACTGTTTGGTTTGTTATCAAAAATCTTAAGTGTTTGTTTGTAGAGTGATTCAATTGGTTTCAGAATAGTAGCTCCTGCTTTTGACCAGCATGTGAGGCAGTACCTCAGATGTGAGAAGATCATAGCATGCCTATATAGTCTGTCGGTTTCAGAGGAAGGAACGTTCCTATATAACTAAAGTTGGATAATCCAAACCTGACCGTGTTAACCACCTTCTTCACATGTTTCTTAGATGTCAAATTGGAGTCCAAAATGACCTTGAGATACCTGAAGTTAGACACAACTTTCAGCTGGTTGGGAAGAATCAATGTGTTTCTTAGAGAAGTACATACACATAAACATACAAACAGTCTTGTCAATATTTAAATGCAGGCAAGAATGAATCATCCATTTAGAAATATGTACCATAGCTTCAATTAACTTGTTAACAACTAGTTCATTATGTTTTGAGTGTACATATAAAACTTACAAGCATGTCAACTTGTGGGCAAGCAAGTGGGAGATCATTTTTGCTTTCGCTGCAACATCAGTTCTGTTATACTCACAGACAACGTTTTTTACAGTTTTGGAAACTTTAGAGTGTTTTCTATCCTAAGCTGTCAATTATATGCATATTCTAGCATCTTGTCCTGACAAAATATCCTGTTTACTACGGGAACGTTTTTTTTTCAAAAATGAAAATACTGCCCCTAGTCACAAAAGGTTAAATTGATCAACAATTCCATGTGATAACTACAATGTGTAGACTTTACAAGATACAGTTTATGTCGTCCTATCATCAGTAATCATGTCTCAGACGCCAACTGAACTGACATCATAATAACTGGTTGGATTACCAAATATGGTTTCCATTTTCCATCTTTTGATTTCCCCAGAATCTATATGTTAACAAAGTGCTTTTCAAGAGTCAACTCTATAGAGTAGAGAGAGAGAAATGCGGGAAGGTATTTATGGGGGTCGAAAAACTTTCCCCATCAAGCCAAGGTCATGACACCTTGATGATCTTTTTGGTCTAGCTGTGACATTAGGTGCTGTAGGTATCCTGGAGGGCAGGTAGTTTGCCGCCAGTAATGTGTTGGGCAAACTGCACCACCTCTTTCTGGAGAGCACTGCTGGGTTGCAAGCAGTGCAGTTGCTGTACCAGACGGTGATACTTTCCGTCAGGATGCTCTCAATTATGCACCTGTAGAAGTTTGTGAGCCTCCTCACGTTGAAAAAGGCGCTGTTGCGCCTTCTTCACCACATTGTCTGTCTGGGTGGACCATTTCCAGATTGTCAGTGATGTGTCATGAGAACTTGAAGTTTTCTGTCATGTTTTGTCTTATTGTCTTGTCATTTTGCTTTTCCCTCTGTTCGTTTTCCCCTGCTGGTCTTTTTAGGTTCGTTTCCCCTTTTTCTCTCTCCCCTTCCTCTCTCTCTTCTCTCTATCGTTCGTTCCTGCTCCCAGCTGTTCCTATTCCCCTAATCAATCATTTAGTCTTCCCACACCTGTTCCCTATCTTTTCCCTGATTAGAGTCCCTATTTCTCCCTTGTTTTCCGTTTCTGCCCTGTCGGATCCTTGTCTATTGTTCACCGTGCTGTGTCTGTGTATCGCCCTGTCGTGTCGTGTTTCCCTCAGATGCTACGTGGTGAGCAGGTGTCTGAGTCTGCTACGTTCAAGTGCCTTCCCGAGGCAACCTGCAGTTCATGATCGAGTCTCCAGTCTGTTCTCGTCATTACGAGTGGAATTATGCTTTATGATTGTAGATTTACTTTACTGGATTAAAGACTCTGTTTTAGCCAAGTCGCTTTTGGGTCCTCATTCACCTGCATAACAGAAGGATCCGACCAAAGAATGGACCCAGCGACTACAGGCTCGTAACACTGCCGTCGAGATCCAAGGAGCCATGCTCGGCAGACACGAGCAGGAATTGTCTGCTGCTGCGCCATGCCGTGGAGAACCTGGCCGCTCAGGTTTCGACTCTCTGGACAGTTCCAGTCTTCGTCTCGTGCCACCTGTTACTTCCTGGCCTGCCGAGCCTCCGGAACCTAGGGTTAATAACCCACCTTGCTACTCCGGGCAGCCCACGGAGTGCCGCTCCTTTCTCACCCAGTGTGATATTGTGTTCTCTCTCCAACCCAACACATACTCTAGAGAGAGCTAAGGTTGCTTACGTCATTTCACTCCTTACTGGCCGGGCTCGAGTGGGGCACAGCTATCTGGGAGGCAAGGGCTGATTGTTCAAACAATTACCAGAACTTTAAAGAGGAGATGATTCGGGTTTTTGACCGTTCAGTTTTTGGTAGGGAGGCTTCTAGGGCCCTGGCTTCCCTATGCCAAGGTGATTGATCCATAACGGATTACTCTATAGAGTTTCGCACTCTTGCTGCCTCTAGTGACTGGAACGAGCCGGCGCTGCTCGCTCGTTTTCTGGAGGGACTCACGCAGTGGTCAAAGATGAGATTCTCTCGGGAGGTTCCTTCCAGTGTGGACTCTTTGATTGCTCTCGCCATCCGCATAGAACGACGTGCAGATCTTCGTCACCAAGCTCGTGGAAGAGAGCTCGCGTCCAACGGTGTTTCCCTGCTCCGCATCGTCAACCATCTCCCTCCTCTGGCTCAGAGACTGAGCCCATGCAGCTGGGAGGTATTCGCACCGACTAAGAGAGGGAACGGAGGATCACCAACCGCCTGTGCCTCTATTGGATTTGATGGACATTTTGTCAATTCATGTCCAGTAAAGGCCAGAGCTCATCAGTAAGCCGGAGGGCTACTGGTGAGCGCTACTACTCAGGTCTCTTCATCTAGGATCCTGTACTACTATGTCGGTCCATCTACGCTGGACCGGTTCGGGTGCTACATGCAGTGCCTTGATTGACTCTGGGGCTGAGGGTTGTTTCATGGACGAAGCATGGGCTCGGAAACATGACATTCCTTTCAGACAGTTAGACAAGCCTAAGCCCATGTTCGCCTTAGATGGTAGTCATCTTCCCAGTATCAGATTTGAGACATTACCTTTAACCCTCACAGTATCTGGTAACCACAGTGAGACTATTTCTTTTTGATTTTCGTTCACCTTTTTTACACCTGTTGTTTTGGGTCATCCCTGGCTAGTATGTCATAATCCTTCTATTAATTGGTCTAGTAATTCTATCCTATCCTGGAACGTTTCTTGTCATGTGAAGTGTTTAATGTCTGCCATCCCTCCCATTTCTTCTGTCCTCACTTCTCAGGAGGAACCTGGCGATTTGACAGGAGTGCCGGAGGAATATCATGATCTGCGCACGGTCTTCAGTCGGTCCTTCGAGCCAACTCCCTTCCCTCTTCACCGGTCGTATGATTGTAGTATTGATCTCCTTCCGGGGACCACTCCTCCTCGGGGTAGACTATACTCTCTGTCGGCTCCCGAACGTAAGGCTCTCGAGGATTATTTATCTGTGTCTCTTGGACGCCGGTACTCATAGTGCCTTCTTCCTCCGCCGGGGCGGGTTCTTTTTTGTTAAGAAAAGGACGGTACTCTGCGCCCCTGCGTGGAGTATCGAGGGCTGAATGACATAACGGTTAAGAATCGTTATCCGCTTCCCCTTATGTCATCAGCCTTCGAGATTCTGCAGGGAGCCAGGTGCTTTACTAAGTTGGACCTTCGTAACGCTTACCATCTCGTGCGCATCAGAGAGGGGGACGAGTGGAAAACGGCGTTTAACACTCCGTTAGGGCATTTTGAGTACCGGGTTCTGCCGTTTGGTCTCGCCAATGCGCCAGCTGTTTTTCAGGCATTAGTTAATGATGTTCTGAGAGACATGCTGAACATCTTTGTTTTTGTCTATCTTGACGATATCCTGATTTTTTCACCGTCACTCGAGATTCATGTTCAGCACGTTCGACGTGTTCTACAGCGCCTTTTAGAGAATTGTCTCTACGTGAAGGCTGAGAAGTGCTCTTTTCATGTCTCCTCCGTTACTTTTCTCGGTTCCGTTATTTCCGCTGAAGGCATTCAGATGGATTCCGCTAAGGTCCAAGCTGTCAGTGATTGGCCCGTTCCAAGGTCACGTGTCGAGTTGCAGCGCTTTCTAGGTTTCGCTAATTTCTATCGGCGTTTCATTCGTAATTTCGGTCAAGTTGCTGCCCCTCTCACAGCTCTTACTTCTGTCAAGACGTGTTTTAAGTGGTCCGGTTCCGCCCAGGGAGCTTTTGATCTTCTAAAAGAACGTTTTACGTCCGCTCCTATCCTCGTTACTCCTGACGTCACTAGACAATTCATTGTCGAGGTTGGACGCTTCAGAGGTAGGCGTGGGAGCCATTCTATCCCAGCGCTTCCAGTCTGACGATAAGGTTCATCCTTGCGCTTATTTTTCTCATCGCCTGTCGCCATCTGAACGCAACTATGATGTGGGTAACCGCGAACTGCTCGCCATCCGCTTAGCCCTAGGCGAATGGCGACAGTGGTTGGAGGGGCGACCGTTCCTTTTGTCGTTTGGACAGACCATAAGAACCTTGAGTACATCCGTTCTGCCAAACGACTTAATGCCCCGTCAAGCTCGTTGGGCGTTGTTTTTCGCTCGTTTCGAGTTTGTGATTTCTTACCGTCCGGGTAGCAAAAACACCAAGCCTGATGCCTTATCCCGTCTGTTTAGTTCTTCTGTGGCTTCTACTGATCCCGAGGGGATTCTTCCTTATGGGCGTGTTGTCGGGTTGACAGTCTGGGGAATTGAAAGACAGGTTAAGCAAGCACTCACGCACACTCGTCGCCGCGCGCTCTTGTCCTAGTAACCTCCTTTTCGTTCCTGTTTCCACTCGTCTGGCTGTTCTTCAGTGGGCTCACTCTGCCAAGTTAGCTGGTCATCCCGGTGTTGAGGCACTCTTGCGTCTATTCGCCAGCGCTTTTTGGTGGCCGACTCAGGAGCGTGACACGCGCCGTTTTTGTGGCTGCTTGTTCGGACTGCGCGCAGACTAAGTCAGGTAACTCTCCCTCCTGCCGGTCGTCTCAGACCGCTCCCATTCCCTTCTCGACCATGGTCTCACATCGCCCTAGACTTCATTACCGGTCTCTGCCTTTGTCTGCGGGGAAGACTGTGATTCTTACGGTTGTCGATAGGTTCTCTGGGGCGGCACATTTCATTCCTCTCGCTCAACTTCCTTCCGCTAGAGACGGCACAAATCATCATCGAGGAAATGTGTTCAGAATTCATGGCCTCCCGTTAGACGCCGTTTCAGACAGAGGCCCGCAATTCACGTCACAGTTTTGGAGGGAGTTCTGTCGTTTGATTGGTGCGTCCGTCAGTCTCTCTTCCGGGTTTCATCCCCAGTCTAACGGTCAAGCAGAGAGGGCCAATCAGACGATTGGGTCGCATACTACGCAGCTTTCTTTCAGAAACCCTGCGTCTTGGGCAGAACAGCTCCCCTGGGCAGAATACGGCTCACAACTCGCTTCCTTCGTCTGCTGCCGGGTTATCTCCGTTTCAGAGTAGTCTGGGTTACCAGCCTCCTCTGTTCTCATCCCAGCTTGCCGGTCAGCGTTCCCTCCGCTCAAGCGTTTGTCCAACGTTGTGGCGCACCTGGAGGGAGGGTGAGGTCTGCACTTTGCCGTTACAGGGCACAGACTGTGAGAGCCGCCAATAAACGTAGGATTAAGAAGTCCAAGGTATTGTTGCGGCCAGAGTGTGGCTTTCACTCACAACCTTCCTCTTACGACAGCTTCTCGTAAGTTGACTCCATGCATTTCATTGGTCCGTTCCGTGTCTCCCCCAGGTCGTCAATCCTGTCGCTGTCGACTGCAACTCCATGACATCTTCGTCGCGTCCATCACTGTCTTCCATGTCTCCTGTGTCAAGCCCTTTCTAGCCGCACCCCGTTCGTCTTCCCTCCCCCTCCCTTCCTTGTCGAGCGCACCTATTTACAAGGTACGTAGGATCATGGACATGCGTTCTCGGGGACAGGGTCACCAATACTTAGTGGATTGGGAGGTTACGGTCCTGAGGAGAGGAGTTGGGTTCCGTCTCGGGGCGTGCTGGACCGTTCACTTATTGATGATTTCCTCCGTTGCGCCAGGATTCCTCCTCGAGTGCGCCAGGAGGCGCTCGGTGAGGTGGGGGGGTACTGTCATGTTTGTCTTTAATGTCTTGTCATTTGCTTTTTCCCTCTGTTCGTTTCCCCCTGCTGGTCTTTTAGGTCCGTTCCCTTTTTCTCTCTCCTTCCTCTCTCTCTTCTCTCTATCGTTCGTTCCTGCTCCCAGCTGTTCCTATTCCCTAATCAATCATTTTAGTCTTCCCCACCTGTTCCCTATCTTTTCCCTGATTAGAGTCCCTATTTCTCCCCTTGTTTTCCGTTTCTGCCCTGTCGGATCCTTGTCTGTGTTCACCGTGCTGTGTCTGTATCGCCCTGTCGTGTCGTGTTTCCCTCAGATGCTGCGTGGTGAGCAGGTGTCTGAGTCTGCTACGTTCAAGTGCCTTCCCGAGGCAACCTGCAGTTCATGATCGAGTCTCCAGTCTGTTCTCGTCATTACGAGTGGAATTATGCTTTATGATTGTAGATTTACTTTACTGGATTAAAGACTCTGTTTTCGCCAAGTCGCTTTTGGGTCCTCATTCACCTGCATAACA
>NW_025754969.1:0-8382 GCF_021184085.1 Oncorhynchus gorbuscha
AGGCTGTGTCCAGGTTTGCGGGAGGACAGGCTACAGGCTGTGTTCAGGGTTTACTGGGAGGGGACAGACTACTAGGGCTGTGTCCAGGTTTACTGGGAGGGGGACAGACTACAGGCTGTGTCCAGGTTTACTGGGAGGACAGACTACAGACTGTGTCCAGGTTTACTGGGGAGGGACAGACTACAGGCTGTGTCCAGGTTTACTGGGAGGGGACAGACTACAGGCTGTGTTCAGGTTTACTGGGAGGGGACAGACTACAGGCTGTGTCCAGGTTTACTGGAGGGGACAGACTACAGGCTGTGTCCAGGTTTACTTGGAGGGACAGACTACAGGCTGTGTTCAGGTTTACTGGGAGGGACAGACTACAGGCTGTGTCCAGGTTTACTGGGAGGGGACAGACTACAGGCTGTGTTCAGGTTTACTGGGAGGGGGACAGACTACAGGCTGTGTCCAGGTTTACTGGGAGGGGACAGACTACAGGCTGTGTTCAGGTTTACTGGGAGGGGACAGACTACAGGCTGTGTTCAGGTTTACTGGGAGGGGACAGACTACAGGCTGTGTCCAGGTTTACTGGGAGGGGACAGACTACAGGCTGTGTTCAGGTTTACTGGGAGGGGACAGACTGGCTGGGCTGTGTCCAGGTTTACTGGGAGGGGACAGACTACAGCCTGTGTTCAGGTTTACTGGGAGGGGGGACAGACTACAGGCTGTGTCCAGGCTGTGTCCAGCCTTTACTGGGAGGGGACAGACTACAGGCTGTGTCCAGGCTTACTGGGAGGGGACAGACTACAGGCTGTGTCCAGGTTTACTGGGAGGACAGACTACAGGCTGTGTTCAGGTTTACTGGGAGGGGACAGACTACAGCTGTGTCCAGGTTTACTGGGGAGGGGACAGACTACAGCCTGTGTTCAGGTTTACTGGGAGGGGGACAGACTACAGGCTGTGTTCAGGTTTACTGGGAGGGGGACAGACTACAGGCTGTGTCCAGGTTTACTGGGAGGGGACAGACTACAGCCTGTGTCCAGGTTTACTGGGAGGGGGACAGACTACAGGCTGTGTTCAGGTTTACTGGGAGGGGACAGACTACATGTGTCCAGGTTTACTGGGAGGGGACAGACTACAGCCTGTGTCCAGGTTTACTGGGAGGGGACAGACTACAGCCTGTGTTCAGGTTTACTGGGAGGGGGACAGACTACAGGCTGTGTCCAGGGCTTACTGGGAGGGGGACAGACTACAGGCCAGGTCCAGGTTTACTGGGAGGGACAGACTACAGCCTGTGTTCAGGTTTACTGGGAGGGGGACAGACTACAGGCTGTGTCCAGGTTTTGGGAGTGGGACAGTACAGGGGTTCAGTTTACTGGGAGGGGACAGACTACAGGCTGTGTCCAGGTTTACTGGGAGGGGACAGACTACAGGCTGTGTCCAGGTTTACTGGGAGGGGGACAGACTACAGGCTGTGTTCAGGTTTACTGGGAGGGGACAGACTACAGGCTGTGTCCAGGTTTACTGGGAGGGGACAGACTACAGGCTGTGTTCAGGTTTACTGGGAGGGGACAGACTACAGGCTGTGTCCAGGTTTACTGGGAGGGGACAGACTACAGGCTGTGTTCAGGTTTACTGGGAGGGGACAGACTACAGGCTGTGTCCAGGTTTACTGGGAGGGGACAGACTACAGGCTGTGTTCAGGTTTACTGGGAGGGGACAGACTACAGGCTGTGTCCAGGTTTACTGGGAGGGGACAGACTACAGCCTGTGTTCAGGTTTACTGGGAGGGGACAGACTACAGGCTGTGTTCAGGTTTACTGGGAGGGGACAGACTACAGGCTGTGTCCAGGTTTACTGGGAGGGGACAGACTACAGGCTGTGTCCAGGTTTACTGGGAGGGGACAGACTACAGGCTGTGTCCAGGTTTACTGGGAGGGGACAGACTACAGGCTGTGTTCAGGTTTACTGGGAGGGGGACAGACTACAGGCTGTGTTCAGGTTTACTGGGAGGGGACAGACTACAGGCTGTGTCCAGGTTTACTGGGAGGGGACAGACTACAGGCTGTGTCCAGGTTTACTGGGAGGGGACAGACTACAGGCTGTGTTCAGGTTTACTGGGAGGGGACAGACTACAGGCTGTGTCCAGGTTTACTGGGAGGGGACAGACTACAGGCTGTGTCCAGGTTTACTGGGAGGGGACAGACTACAGGCTGTGTTCAGGTTTACTGGGAGGGGACAGACTACAGGCTGTGTCCAGGTTTACTGGGAGGGGACAGACTACAGGCTGTGTCCAGGTTTACTGGGAGGGGACAGACTACAGGCTGTGTTCAGGTTTACTGGGAGGGGACAGACTACAGGCTGTGTCCAGGTTTACTGGGAGGGGACAGACTACAGGCTGTGTCCAGGTTTACTGGGAGGGGACAGACTACAGGCTGTGTCCAGGTTTACTGGGAGGGGACAGACTACAGGCTGTGTCCAGGTTTACTGGGAGGGGACAGACTACAGGCTGTGTTCAGGTTTACTGGGAGGGGGACAGACTACAGGCTGTGTTCAGGTTTACTGGGAGGGGACAGACTACAGGCTGTGTCCAGGTTTACTGGGGAGGGGACAGACTACAGGCTGTGTCCAGGTTTACTGGGAGGGGACAGACTACAGGCTGTGTTCAGGTTTACTGGGAGGGGACAGACTACAGGCTGTGTCCAGGTTTACTGGGAGGGGACAGACTACAGGCTGTGTTCAGGTTTACTGGGAGGGGACAGACTACAGGCTGTGTTCAGGTTTACTGGGAGGGGGACAGACTACAGGCTGTGTTCAGGTTTACTGGGAGGGGACAGACTACAGGCTGTGTTCAGGTTTACTGGGAGGGGACAGACTACAGGCTGTGTCCAGGTTTACTGGGAGGGGACAGACTACAGGCTGTGTTCAGGTTTACTGGGAGGGGACAGACTACAGGCTGTGTCCAGGTTTACTGGGAGGGGACAGACTACAGGCTGTGTTCAGGTTTACTGGGAGGGGACAGACTACAGGCTGTGTTCAGGTTTACTGGGAGGGGACAGACTACAGGCTGTGTTCAGGTTTACTGGGAGGGGACAGACTACAGGCTGTGTTCAGGTTTACTGGGAGGGGACAGACTACAGGCTGTGTTCAGGTTTACTGGGAGGGGACAGACTACAGGCTGTGTCCAGGTTTACTGGGAGGGGACAGACTACAGGCTGTGTTCAGGTTTACTGGGAGGGGACAGACTACAGGCTGTGTTCAGGTTTACTGGGAGGGGACAGACTACAGGCTGTGTTCAGGTTTACTGGGAGGGGACAGACTACAGGCTGTGTTCAGGTTTACTGGGAGGGGACAGACTACAGGCTGTGTCCAGGTTTACTGGGAGGGGACAGACTACAGGCTGTGTCCAGGTTTACTGGGAGGGGACAGACTACAGGCTGTGTCCAGGTTTACTGGGAGGGGGACAGACTACAGGCTGTGTTCAGGTTTACTGGGAGGGGACAGACTACAGGCTGTGTCCAGGTTTACTGGGAGGGGACAGACTACAGGCTGTGTCCAGGTTTACTGGGAGGGGACAGACTACAGGCTGTGTTCAGGTTTACTGGGAGGGGACAGACTACAGGCTGTGTTCAGGTTTACTGGGAGGGGACAGACTACAGGCTGTGTTCAGGTTTACTGGGAGGGGACAGACTACAGGCTGTGTTCAGGTTTACTGGGAGGGGACAGACTACAGGCTGTGTTCAGGTTTACTGGGAGGGGGACAGACTACAGGCTGTGTTCAGGTTTACTGGGAGGGGACAGACTACAGGCTGTGTTCAGGTTTACTGGGAGGGGACAGACTACAGGCTGTGTTCAGGTTTACTGGGAGGGGACAGACTACAGGCTGTGTTCAGGTTTACTGGGAGGGGACAGACTACAGGCTGTGTTCAGGTTTACTGGGAGGGGACAGACTACAGGCTGTGTTCAGGTTTACTGGGAGGGGACAGACTACAGGCTGTGTTCAGGTTTACTGGGAGGGGACAGACTACAGGCTGTGTTCAGGTTTACTGGGAGGGGACAGACTACAGGCTGTGTTCAGGTTTACTGGGAGGGGACAGACTACAGGCTGTGTTCAGGTTTACTGGGAGGGGACAGACTACAGGCTGTGTTCAGGTTTACTGGGAGGGGACAGACTACAGGCTGTGTCCAGGTTTACTGGGAGGGGACAGACTACAGGCTGTGTTCAGGTTTACTGGGAGGGGACAGACTACAGGCTGTGTCCAGGTTTACTGGGAGGGGACAGACTACAGGCTGTGTTCAGGTTTACTGGGAGGGGACAGACTACAGGCTGTGTCCAGGTTTACTGGGAGGGGACAGACTACAGCCTGTGTTCAGGTTTACTGGGAGGGGACAGACTACAGGCTGTGTTCAGGTTTACTGGGAGGGGACAGACTACAGGCTGTGTTCAGGTTTACTGGGAGGGGGACAGACTACAGGCTGTGTCCAGGTTTACTGGGAGGGGACAGACTACAGGCTGTGTTCAGGTTTACTGGGAGGGGACAGACTACAGGCTGTGTTCAGGTTTACTGGGAGGGGACAGACTACAGGCTGTGTTCAGGTTTACTGGGAGGGGACAGACTACAGGCTGTGTCCAGGTTTACTGGGAGGGGACAGACTACAGGCTGTGTTCAGGTTTACTGGGAGGGGACAGACTACAGGCTGTGTTCAGGTTTACTGGGAGGGGACAGACTACAGGCTGTGTTCAGGTTTACTGGGAGGGGACAGACTACAGGCTGTGTTCAGGTTTACTGGGAGGGGACAGACTACAGGCTGTGTTCAGGTTTACTGGGAGGGGACAGACTACAGGCTGTGTTCAGGTTTACTGGGAGGGGACAGACTACAGGCTGTGTCCAGGTTTACTGGGAGGGGACAGACTACAGGCTGTGTTCAGGTTTACTGGGAGGGGACAGACTACAGGCTGTGTCCAGGTTTACTGGGAGGGGACAGACTACAGGCTGTGTTCAGGTTTACTGGGAGGGGACAGACTACAGGCTGTGTTCAGGTTTACTGGGAGGGGACAGACTACAGGCTGTGTTCAGGTTTACTGGGAGGGGACAGACTACAGGCTGTGTTCAGGTTTACTGGGAGGGGACAGACTACAGGCTGTGTCCAGGTTTACTGGGAGGGGACAGACTACAGGCTGTGTTCAGGTTTACTGGGAGGGGACAGACTACAGGCTGTGTCCAGGTTTACTGGGAGGGGGACAGACTACAGGCTGTGTCCAGGTTTACTGGGAGGGGACAGACTACAGGCTGTGTTCAGGTTTACTGGGAGGGGACAGACTACAGGCTGTGTTCAGGTTTACTGGGGAGGGGACAGACTACAGGCTGTGTCCAGGTTTATTGGGAGGGGACAGACTACAGCCTGTGTTCAGGTTTACTGGGAGGGGACAGACTACAGGCTGTGTTCAGGTTTACTGGGAGGGGACAGACTACAGGCTGTGTTCAGGTTTACTGGGAGGGGACAGACTACAGGCTGTGTCCAGGTTTACTGGGAGGGGACAGACTACAGGCTGTGTTCAGGTTTACTGGGAGGGACAGACTACAGGCTGTGTCCAGGTTTACTGGGAGGACAGACTACAGGTGTGTCAGGTTTACGGGGAGGCAGACTACAGGCTGTGTTCAGGTTTACTGGGGAGGGGACAGACTACAGGCTGTGTTCAGGTTTACTGGGAGGGGACAGACTACAGGCTGTGTTCAGGTTTACTGGGAGGGGACAGACTACAGGCTGTGTCCAGGTTTACTGGGAGGGGACAGACTACAGGCTGTGTCCAGGTTTACTGGGAGGGGACAGACTACAGGCTGTGTTCAGGTTTACTGGGAGGGGACAGACTACAGGCTGTGTTCAGGTTTACTGGGAGGGGACAGACTACAGGCTGTGTTCAGGTTTACTGGGAGGGGACAGACTACAGGCTGTGTCCAGGTTTACTGGGAGGGGACAGACTACAGGCTGTGTCCAGGTTTACTGGGAGGGGACAGACTACAGGCTGTGTCCAGGTTTACTGGGAGGGGACAGACTACAGGCTGTGTTCAGGTTTACTGGGAGGGGACAGACTACAGGCTGTGTTCAGGTTTACTGGGAGGGGACAGACTACAGGCTGTGTTCAGGTTTACTGGGAGGGGACAGACTACAGGCTGTGTTCAGGTTTACTGGGAGGGGACAGACTACAGGCTGTGTTCAGGTTTACTGGGAGGGGACAGACTACAGGCTGTGTTCAGGTTTACTGGGAGGGGACAGACTACAGGCTGTGTTCAGGTTTACTGGGAGGGGACAGACTACAGGCTGTGTCCAGGTTTACTGGGAGGGGACAGACTACAGGCTGTGTTCAGGTTTACTGGGAGGGGACAGACTACAGGCTGTGTCCAGGTTTACTGGGAGGGGACAGACTACAGCCTGTGTTCAGGTTTACTGGGAGGGGACAGACTACAGGCTGTGTTCAGGTTTACTGGGAGGGGACAGACTACAGGCTGTGTTCAGGTTTACTGGGAGGGGGACAGACTACAGGCTGTGTCCAGGTTTACTGGGAGGGACAGACTACAGGCTGTGTTCAGGTTTACTGGGAGGGACAGACTACAGGCTGTGTTCAGGTTTACTGGGAGGGGACAGACTACAGGCTGTGTTCAGGTTTACTGGGAGGGGACAGACTACAGGCTGTGTCCAGGTTTACTGGGAGGGGACAGACTACAGGCTGTGTTCAGGTTTACTGGGAGGGGACAGACTACAGGCTGTGTTCAGGTTTACTGGGAGGGGACAGACTACAGGCTGTGTTCAGGTTTACTGGGAGGGGACAGACTACAGGCTGTGTTCAGGTTTACTGGGAGGGGACAGACTACAGGCTGTGTTCAGGTTTACTGGGAGGGGACAGACTACAGGCTGTGTTCAGGTTTACTGGGAGGGGACAGACTACAGGCTGTGTCCAGGTTTACTGGGAGGGGACAGACTACAGGCTGTGTTCAGGTTTACTGGGAGGGGACAGACTACAGGCTGTGTCCAGGTTTACTGGGAGGGGACAGACTACAGGCTGTGTTCAGGTTTACTGGGAGGGGACAGACTACAGGCTGTGTTCAGGTTTACTGGGAGGGGACAGACTACAGGCTGTGTTCAGGTTTACTGGGAGGGGACAGACTACAGGCTGTGTCCAGGTTTACTGGGAGGGGACAGACTACAGGCTGTGTTCAGGTTTACTGGGAGGGGACAGACTACAGGCTGTGTCCAGGTTTACTGGGAGGGGACAGACTACAGGCTGTGTTCAGGTTTACTGGGAGGGGACAGACTACAGGCTGTGTCCAGGTTTACTGGGAGGGGACAGACTACAGCCTGTGTTCAGGTTTACTGGGAGGGGGACAGACTACAGGCTGTGTCCAGGTTTACTGGGAGGGGACAGACTACAGCCTGTGTTCAGGTTTACTGGGAGGGGGACAGACTACAGGCTGTGTCCAGGTTTACTGGGAGGGGACAGACTACAGGCTGTGTCCAGGTTTACTGGGAGGGGACAGACTACAGCCTGTGTTCAGGTTTACTGGGAGGGGACAGACTACAGGCTGTGTTCAGGTTTACTGGGAGGGGGACAGACTACAGGCTGTGTTCAGGTTTACTGGGAGGGGACAGACTACAGGCTGTGTCCAGGTTTACTGGGAGGGGACAGACTACAGGCTGTGTTCAGGTTTACTGGGAGGGGACAGACTACAGCCTGTGTCCAGGTTTACTGGGAGGGGACAGACTACAGGCTGTGTTCAGGTTTACTGGGAGGGGACAGACTACAGGCTGTGTTCAGGTTTACTGGGAGGGGGACAGACTACAGGCTGTGTTCAGGTTTACTGGGAGGGGGACAGACTACAGGCTGTGTTCAGGTTTACTGGGAGGGGACAGACTACAGGCTGTGTCCAGGTTTACTGGGAGGGGACAGACTACAGGCTGTGTCCAGGTTTACTGGGAGGGACAGACTACAGGCTGTGTTCAGGTTTACTGGGAGGGGACAGACTACAGGCTGTGTTCAGGTTTACTGGGAGGGGACAGACTACAGGCTGTGTCCAGGTTTACTGGGAGGGGACAGACTACAGGCTGTGTCCAGGTTTACTGGGAGGGGACAGACTACAGGCTGTGTCCAGGTTTACTGGGAGGGGACAGACTACAAGGCTGTGTCCAGGTTTACTGGGAGGGGACAGACTACAGGCTGTGTTCAGGTTTACTGGGAGGGACAGACTACAGCCTGTGTTCAGGTTTACTGGGAGAGGACAGACCACAGGCTGTGTTCAAGGTTTACTGGGGAGGGACAGAACTACAGGCTGTGTTCAGGTTTTACTGGGAGGGGACAGACTACAGGCTGTGTCCAGGTTTACTGGGGAGGGGACAGACTACAGG
>NW_025754970.1:0-8381 GCF_021184085.1 Oncorhynchus gorbuscha
CCTGTCCTTTGTGTGTGTATTACTGTAATCATGGACCAGGTTTAGCCTGCACCATTGACGATGATGATTGCGATGGCTGCCTCATATCTGTGAGCAGTGCAGGATGAATGTTGGTGTGTGTGTAGGAGTGTGTGTGTAACGGTGTGTCTGTTTGTGTATAGGGGTGTGTGTGTATAGGGGTGTGTGTATAGGGGTGTGTGTGTATAGGGGTGTGTGTGTAGGAGTGTGTGTGTAACGGTGTGTCTGTTTGTGTATAGGGGTGTGTGTGTATAGGGGTGTGTGTATAGGGGTGTGTGTGTAACGGTGTGTCTGTTTGTGTATAGGGGTGTGTGTATAGGGGTGTGTGTATAGGGGTGTGTGTGTAGGAGTGTGTAACGTGTCTGTTTGTGCATAGGGTGTATAGTGTGTATAGGGTGTGTAGCTGGGTGTGTAGTGGTGTGTCTGTTGTGCATAGGGTGTTTGTGCATAGGGGTGTGTGTATGGTGTGTGTATGTGAAGTGTGTGTGTGTAGGGTGTGTGTATGTGTAGTGGTGTGTATGTGTAGTGGAATGCAATGGTAGCAAAGTGTAGTGGTAGGGTGTGTGTGTATGTGTAGTGGTGTGTGTATAGTGTAGTGGTGTATGTGTGTGTGTAGTAGGGTGTGTATGTAGGGTGTATGTAGTGGTGTGTGTGTGTAGTGGTATGTGTAGGGTATGTGTAGTGGTGTGTGTATGTGTAGTGGCATGTGTAATAATAATAGTGGTGTATGTGTAGGTGTGTGTAGTGGTGTATGTGTAGTGGTGTGTATGTGTAGTGGTGTGTGTATGTGTAGTGGTGTGTGTGTGTAGGGGTGTGTGTGTTGTGGTGTGTGTGTATAGGGGTGTGTGTGTTGTGGTGTGTGTAGTAGTGTGTATGTAGTGGTGTGTGTAGTGGTGTCTGTGTAGTGGTGTGTGTGTAGGGGTGTGTGTGTAGTGGTGTATGTGTAGTGGTGTGTGTGTAGTGGTGTGTATGTAGTGGTGTGTGTGTAGTGGTGTCTGTGTAGTGGTGTGTGTGTAGGTGGTGTGTGTGTAGTGGTGTGTGTGTAGTGGTGTATGTGTAGTGGTGTGTGTGTAGTGGTGTCTGTGTAGTGGTGTGTGTGTAGGGGTGTGTATGTAGTGGTGTGTATGTAGTGGTGTGTGTGTAGTGGTGTGTGTGTAGTGGTGTATGTGTAGTGGTGTGTGTAGGGGTGTGTGTGTAGTGGTGTATGTGTAGTGGTGTGTGTGTAGTGGTGTGTGTGGTGGTGTGTGTGTAGTGGTGTGTGTGTGTAGGGGTGTGTAGTGGTGTGTGTGTAGTGGTGTGTGTGTAGGGGTGTGTGTGTAGGGGTGTGTGTGTAGGGGTGTATGTGTAGGGTGTATGTGTAGGGGTGTGTAGGGTCTGTGTGTGTAGGGTGTGTGTAGGGTCTGTGTGTGTAGGGTGTATGTGTGTGGTGGTGTGTGTGTGTAGGGTGTGTGTGTAGAAGTGTGTGTGTGTAGTATGGTGTGTGTGTGTGTAGGTGTGTGTAGTGGTGTTTGTAGGGGTGTGTGTGTGTAGTGAGTGTATGTATGTGGTGTGTAGGGTGTGTGTGTGTAGGGTGTATGTGGTGTGTGTGTAGGGTAGTGGTGTGTAGTGGTGTGTGTGGTGGTGTGTGTGTAGGGTGTGTGTAGTGGTGTGTGTGTGTAGCGTGTATGTGTATGGTGTATGTGTAGTGGTGTGTGTAAAGGGGTGTATGTGTGGTGGTGTATGTGGTGTGTGTGTGTTGTGGTGTGTGTAGTGAATGTGTGTAGTGGTGTAGTGGTGGTGTGTGTGTAGTGGTGTGTGTAGTGGTGTGTAGTGGTGTGTAGGGTGTGTTGTGAGGTGCGTGTATGTGGTGTGTGTGTGTAGTGGTGTGTGTAGTGGTGTTTGTTTGTGTGTGTATGAGTGGTGTGTGTGGTGGTGTGTGTGTAGGGTGTTTGTGTAGTGGTGGTGTGTGTGTGTAGGGGATAAGAGCCGTATGTGCTAAATGACTTAAATGTAAATGTAAATGTGTAGTGGTGTGTGTAGGTGTGTGTGTAGGGTGTGTGTGTAGTGGTGTGTGTGTGGTGTGTGTGTGTGTGTAGGTGTGTGTGTAGGGTGTGTGTGTAGGGTATGTGTAGTGGTGTGTGTAGGGTGTGTATATATATGGTGTATGTACGTGGTGTGTGTAGGTGTGTGTGTAGGGGTGTGTGTGTGTGGTGTGTGTGTAGGGTGTGTGTGTAGGGGTGTTTGTGTGTAGTGGTGTGTGTGTGTAGGGATAAGAGTGTGGCAAATGTGTTAAATGTAAATGTGTATGTGTGTGTAGTGGTGTGTGTGTAGGTGTGTGTAGGGTGTGTAGTGGTGTGTATAGGGTGTGTGTAGGTGTGTGTGTAGGGGTGTGTGTAGGATCTGTGTGTATAGTGGTGTGTGTAGGGGTGTGTGTGTAGTAGTGGTGTGTGTAGGTGTGTGTGTAGGGGTGTGTGTATGGTGTATGTGTAGTGGTGTGTGTAGGGTGTGTGTGTATGTGTAGTGTAGTGGTGTGTAGTGGTGTGTGTATGTATAGTGGTGTGTGTGTGTAGGGGTGTAGTGTGTGTGTGTAGTGGTGTATGTAGTAGTGGTGTGTGTGTGTGTAGGGTGTGTATTGTAGAGGTGTATGTGTAGTGGTGTGTGTGTGTGTAGTCATGTATGTGTGGGTATGTGTAGTGGTATGTAGTGGTATGTGTATGTGTGTAGTGGTATGTGTATGTGTAGTGGTGGTGTATGTGTAGTGGTGTGTGTAGGGGTGTGTGTAGTGGTGTGTATGTAGTGGTGTATGTGTATGTGTGTGTAGGGTGTGTGTGTTGTAGGTGTGTGTGTAGTGGTGTGTGTAGTGGTGTGTGTGTGTAGGTGTGTGTGTGTAGGGGTGTGTATGTAGTGGTGTGTGTAGTGTGTGTCTGTGGTGTGGTGTGTAGGGGTGTGTGTGTAGTGGTGTGTGTGTAGTGGTGTGTGTGTACGTGTGTAGGGGTGTGTGTAGGGATCTGTGTGTGTAGGGGTGTGTGTGTGGTGGTGTGTGTAGTGGTGTGTGTGTAGGGGTGTATGTGTAGTGGTGTATGTGTAGTGGTGTATGTGTAGTGGTGTGTGTAGGGGTGTGTGTGTAGTGGTGTATGTGTAGTGGTGTGTATGTAGTGGTGTGTATGTAGTGGTGTATGTGTAGTGGTGTGTGTGTAGTGGTGTATGTGTAGTGGTGTGTGTAGGGGTGTGTGTGTTGTGGTGTGTGTGTAGTGGTGTATGTGTAGTGGTGTGTGTGTGTAGGGGTGTGTGTGTGTAGGGGGTGTGTAGTGTGTGTGTGTGTGTGTGTGTGTGTAGTGGTGTTTGTGTGTATGTGGTGTGTGTGTAGGGGTGTGTGTGTAGGGGTGTATGTGTGGTGGTGTATGTGGTGGTGTGTGTGTGTAGTGGTGTGTGTAGTGGTGTGTGTGTAGTGGTGTGTCTGTAGTGGTGTGTGTGTGTAGGGGTGCGTGTCGGTGTGTGTGTAGTGGTGTGTGTGTAGTGGTGTGTGTAGGGGTGTGGTAGGTGTGTGTAGTGGTGTGTGTGTAGTGGTGTGTGTGTAGTAGTGTTTGTTTGTGTGTGTGTTGATGGTGTGTGTGTAGTGGTATATGTGTAGGGGTGTTTGTGTGTAGTGGTGTGTAGGTGTGTGTAGTGGTGTGTGTGTAGGTGTGTGTGTAGGGGTGTGTGTAGTGGTGTGTGTGTAGGGGTGTGTGTGTAGGTGTGTGTGTAGGGGTGTGTGTGTGTAGTGGTGTGTGTGTAGAGGTGTATGTGTAGTGGTGTATGTATAGTGGTGTGTGTATAGTGGTGTGTGTGTAGGTGTGTGTGTAGGGGTGTGTATATAGTGGTGTGTGTGTAGGGGTGTGTGTGTAGGGGTGTGTGTATAGGGAGTGTGTGTGTAGGGGTGCGTGTCGGTGTGTGTGTAGGGGTGTGTGTGTAGGGGTGTGTGTATAGTGGTGTGTGTGTAGGGGTGTGTGTAGGTGTGTGTGTGTGTAGGGGTGTGTGTGTAGGGGTGTGTGTGTAGGTGTGTGTGTAGGGGTGTGTGTGTAGGGTGTTCGGTGTGTGTGTATAGTGGTGTGTGTGTAGGGATAAGAGTGTGTAGCTGTTACTTAAATGTAAATGTAAATGTGTGTGTAGGGGTGTGTGTAGGTGTGTGTATAGTGGTGTGTGTGTAGGGGTGTGTGTGTAGGTGTGTGTGTAGAGTGTGTAGAGTGCATGTCGGTGTGTATGTATAGTGGTGTGTGTGTAGTGGTGTGTGTATAGTGGTGTGTGTGTAGGGGTGTGTGTGTAGGGGTGTGTGTGTAGGGGTGCGTGTGTAGGGGTGCATGTCGGTGTGTGTATAGTGGTGTGTGTATAGTGGTGTGTGTGTAGGGTGTGTGTGTAGGGGTGTGTGTGTAGTGTTGCATGTCGGTGTGTGTATAGTGGTGTGTGTATAGTGGTGTGTGTATAGTGGTGTGTGTGTAGGGGTGTGTGTGTAGGGGTGTGTGTGTAGGGGTGCGTGTCGGTGTGTGTGTATAGTGGTGTGTGTATAGTGGTGTGTGTGTAGGGGTGTGTGTGTAGGGGTGCGTGTCGGTGTGTGTGTATAGTGGTGTGTGTTTCTCTGTTCCTCCCAAAACAACAACAGCCTCCAAAAGCAGCAGTCTGTCCAGACAAAGACCCTGTTTAGAGTTGGGCTGTGGTGAGTGTCAGGACTGAAGAGGCTGTGGTGTGATGTGACAGGGGCTCGGAGGAGGGAGGGAGAGAAGGGCTATTCATCGCATTCCTGATGCACAATCACATTACTGAAATGTTTCAAATACAATACAAACTACTGTGTTGTAATAAGATTGTTACATTATCCAGACTGTGTTGTAATAACAGGGTTACATTATCCAGACTGTGTTGTGATAACGGTGTTACATTATCCAGACTGTGTTGTAATAAGATTGTTACATTATCCAGAGTGTGTTGTAATAACAGGGTTACATTATCCAGACTGTGTTGTGATAACAGGGTTACATTATCCAGACTGTGTTGTAATAAGATTGTTACATTATCCAGACTGTGTTGTAATAAGATTGTTACATTATCCAGACTGTGTTGTGATAACAGGGTTACATTATCCAGACTGTGTTGTGATAACAGGGTTACATTATCCAGACTGTGTTGTAATAAGATTGTTACATTATCCAGACTGTGTTGTGATAACAGGGTTACATTATCCAGACTGTGTTGTGATAACAGGGTTACATTATCCAGACTGTGTTGTGATAACAGGGTTACATTATCCAGACTGTGTTGTGATAACAGGGTTACATTAACCAGACTGTGTTGTGATAACAGGGTTACATTATCCAGACTGTGTTGTGATAACAGGGTTACATTATCCAGACTGTGTTGTGATAACAGGGTTACATTATCCAGACTGTGTTGTGATAACAGGGTTACATTATCCAGACTGTGTTGTGATAACAGGGTTACATTATCCAGACTGTGTTGTGATAACAGGGTTACATTATCCAGACTGTGTTGTGATAACAGGGTTACATTATCCAGACTGTGTTGTGATAACGGTGTTACATTATCCAGACTGTGTTGTGATAACGGTGTTACATTATCCAGACTGTGTTGTGATAACAGGGTTACATTATCCAGACTGTGTTGTGATAACAGGGTTACATTATCCAGACTGTGTTGTGATAACAGGGTTACATTATCCAGACTGTGTTGTAATAAGATTGTTACATTATCCAGACTGTGTTGTAATAAGATTGTTACATTATCCAGACTGTGTTGTGATAACAGGGTTACATTATCCAGACTGTGTTGTGATAACAGGGTTACATTATCCAGACTGTGTTGTGATAACAGGGTTACATTATCCAGACTGTGTTGTGATAACAGGGTTACATTATCCAGACTGTGTTGTGATAACAGGTTACATTATCCAGACTGTGTTGTGATAACAGGGTTACATTATCCAGACTGTGTTGTGATAACAGGGTTACATTATCCAGACTGTGTTGTGATAACAGGGTTACATTATCCAGACTGTGTTGTGATAACAGGGTTACATTAACCAGACTGTGTTAGATAACAGGGTTACATTATCCAGACTGTGTTGTGATAACAGGGTTACATTATCCAGACTGTGTTGTGATAACAGGGTTACATTATCCAGACTGTGTTGTGATAACAGGGTTACATTATCCAGACTGTGTTGTGATAACAGGGTTACATTATCCAGACTGTGTTGTGATAACAAGGTTACATTATCCAGACTGTGTTGTGATAACAGGGTTACATTATCCAGACTGTGTTGTGATAACGGTGTTACATTATCCAGACTGTGTTGTGATAACAGGGTTACATTATCCAGACTGTGTTGTGATAAATAGGGTTACATTATCCAGACTGTGTTGTGATAACAGGGTTACATTATCCAGACTGTGTTGTAATAAGATTGTTACATTATCCAGACTGTGCTGTTGTGATAAATAGGTTACATTATCAGACTGTGTTGTGATAACAGGGTTACATTATCCAGACTGTGTTGTAATAAGATTGTTACATTATCCAGACTGTGTTGTGATAACAGGGTTACATTATCCAGACTGTGTTGTGATAACAGGGTTACATAATCCAGACTGTGTTGTGATAACAGGGTTACATTATCCAGACTGTGTTGTGATAACAGGGTTACATTATCCAGACTGTGTTGTGATAACAGGGTTACATTATCCAGACTGTGTTGTGATAACAGGGTTACATTATCCAGACTGTGTTGTGATAATAGGGTTACATTATCCAGACTGTGTTGTGATAACAGGGTTACATTATCCAGACTGTGTTGTGATAGCAGTGTTACATTATCCAGACTGTGTTGTGATAGCAGTGTTACATTATCCAGACTGTGTTGTGATAACAGGGTTACATTATCCAGACTGTGTTGTGATAACAGGGTTACATTATCCAGACTGTGTTGTGTTACCAGGGTTACATTATCCAGACTGTGTTGTGATAACAGTGTTACATTATCCAGACTGTGTTGTGATAACAGGGTTACATTATCCAGACTGTGTTGTGATAACAGGGTTACATTATCCAGACTGTGTTGTGATAACATGGTTACATTATCCAGACTGTGTTGTGATAACAGGGTTACATTATCCAGACTGTGTTGTGATAACAGGGTTACATTATCCAGACTGTGTTGTGATAACAGGGTTACATTATCCAGACTGTGTTGTGATAACAGGGTTACATTATCCAGACTGTGTTATGATAACAGGGTTACATTATCCAGACTGTGTTGTAATAACAGGGTGACATTATCCAGACTGTGTTGTGATAACAGGGTTACATTATCCAGACTGTGTTGTGATAACAGAGTTACATTATCCAGACTGTGTTGTGATAACAGGGTTACATTATCCAGACTGTGTTGTGATAACAGGGTTACATTATCCAGACTGTGTTGTGATAACAGGGTTACATTATCCAGACTGTGTTGTGATAACAGGGTTACATTATCCAGACTGTGTTGTGATAACAGGGTTACATTATCCAGACTGTGTTGTGATAACAGGGTTACATTATCCAGACTGTGTTTTGATAACAGGGTTACATTATCAGACTGTGTTGTGATAACAGGGGTTACATTATCCAGACTGTGTTGTGATAACAGGGTTACATTATCCAGACTGTGTTGTGATAACAGGGTTACATTATCCAGACTGTGTTGTGTTAATATTATTGCTGCATTATCAAACTTTGTGACCGCTATTTGAATATCATAGTGTAGAGAGATCAGGTGTGTTAGGAGGGTCAGGCTATCCTGCAAACAGAACAACATTTTAGGGTTAGTGTTAGGAGGTTCAGGATGGTCAGGCTACCATCCATAAAGAGCAACGTTATACGGTTTAGAGTTAGGGTTAGGGTTAGGGTTAGGGTTAGGGTTAGGGTTAGGGTTAGGGTTAGGGGTTAGTGTTAGGGTTAGGGTTAGGGTTAGGGTTAGGGTTAGGGTTAGGGGTTAGTGTTAGGGTTAGGGTTAGGGTTAGGGGTTAGTGTTAGGGTTAGGGTTAGGGTTAGGGTTAGGGTTAGGGTTAGGGTTAGGGGTTAGTGTTAGGGTTAGGGTTAGGGTTAAGGTTAGGGTTAGGGTTAGGGTTAAGGTTAGGGTTAAGGTTAGGGTTAGGGTTAGGGTTAGGGTTAGGGTTAAGGTTAAGGTTAGGGTTAGGGTTAGGGTTAAGGTTAGGGTTAGGGTTAGGGTTAGTGTTAGGGTTAGGTTTAGGGTTAGGGTTAGGGTTAAGGTTAGGGTTAGTGTTAGGGTTAGGGTTAGGGTTAGGGTTAGGGTTAGGGTTAGGGTTAGGGTTAGGGTTAAGGTTAGGGTTAAG
>NW_025754971.1:0-8379 GCF_021184085.1 Oncorhynchus gorbuscha
ATATCTAGGGACTATCCTGGTTGGGTTCTAACATGATATCTAGGGACAATCCTGGTTTCTAACATGATATCTAGGGACTATCCTGGTTGGTTTCTAACATGATATCTGGGGATGATCCTGGTTGGTTTCTAACATGATATCTAGGAACTATCCTGGTTTCTAACATGATATCTAGGAACTATCCTGGTTTCTAACATGATATCTAGGAACTATCCTGGTTTCTAACATGATATCTAGGAACTATCCTGGTTTCTAACATGATATCTGGGGACTATCCTGGTTTCTAACATGATATCTAGGAACTATCCTGGTTTCTAACATGATATCTGGGGACTATCCTGGTTTCTAACATGATATCTAGGAACTATCCTGGTTTCTAACATGATATCTAGGAACTATCCTGGTTTCTAACATGATATCTAGGGATGATCCTGGTTGGTTTCTAACATGATATCTAGGAACTATCCTGGTTTCTAACATGATATCTAGGGATGATCCTGGTTGGTTTCTAACATGATATCTGGGGATGATCCTGGTTTCTAACATGATATCTGGGGACTATCCTGGTTTCTAACATGATATCTAGGGACTATCCTGGTTTCTAACATGATATCTAGGGATGATCCTGGTTGGTTTCTAACATGATATCTGGGGATGATCCTGGTTTCTAACATGATATCTAGGGACTATCCTGGTTTCTAACATGATATCTAGGGATGATCCTGGTTGGTTTCTAACATGATATCTGGGGACTATCCTTGTTTCTAACATGATATCTAGGGACTATCCTGGTTGGTTTCTAACATGATATCTGGGGACAATCCTGGTGAAAGACAGGAAGGCGTGACTCTTGGTGGGCCTGTGTGGGCCTGTGTGGGCCTGTGTGGGCCTGTGTGGGCCTGTGTGGGCCTGTGTGGGCCAGTGTGGGCCAGTGTGGGCCAGTGTGGGCCTGTGTGGGCCAGTGTGGGCCTGTGTGGGCCAGTGTGGGCCTGGGCAGCGGGAGGACGGGCATTGGGTGTGTTGGTCTGAGCCTGAGTGGCACATCAAAAGCCTTCTTCTAAGCTAGTCACGCGGGTAAAAATATAATGGGTCGATTTGGAACGAGAGAAAGAGAGTGAGAGGGAAAGAATTGAATAATTCTACAGCTTTCTGTCAGAAAAGCAATGTTTGATAAATGGGTTATTTAACTGGTCCAGTCCATTTGCTGGACAAGGGGCAGAAAGGACTGTACCGTTTAAATCAGGAAAGGGGGGTGGCCTGGCTAATGGTCCTTCACTCAGATGTCTTGCCTTCTGTAGGTGGGCTGTCCCTCTGCATGTCTGCTGCCTGTCTCCCTTGCAAGAGGACCTCTCATTTCTCAACCTTTGACCCCTGATCTTCTGGCTTCCTTGATGCTGTCTTCCTGGTTCTGAGGAGGCCGCCTCCTAACGCTCTTCTAACCTTCAGCTAACCTTTGCTCATGCAAGTGCCCTTCAATAAATCTGACTTAATGTTGTTTGCATGTCCTGACCTCACTGTTTCCTTATGGTTATTTAATATTTGACTTAAGGTTTTCTGATGGTCTTTCCTCAGGTCCAGGTAGATGAATTTAAGCATCTCAAAGAGACCCTGATCAGAATGCCCAGCCTTCGACATGGTCAAAACCCCGCCCACCAACAGGCCCAGCCTGCTGCTCTATTGGCCAAGGCCCATGAACAGGGCCCACCCTTACCACATCCAGCTGCCTTATTGGCTGAGCCCCACATAGAAGCACACACCCACGAGGAAGACCATGGGGACACACAGTCCAGGGTAGAGGAGGCCGGTCTTTTGCCACAACCTTCAATCTGTCATGTTATTTTGTGACACATTGTCACACACACAGACACACACAGACACACACTCATCCTCTCTAACCCACTGTTATTCTACTAACCAGTTGCATCTGCAGGAGGAGCCAGAGTTCCAGTCTCAGCCTGCCGGGTCCCACCATGCAGAGAAGGAGAAAGAGGGATATGGAGAGACTGAGGGGGAGGCAGAGAGGAGTAGAGAGCTGGGGGAGGCAGAGAAGAGGAGAGAGCTGGCGGAGGGGAGGCGGAGAGGAGGAGAGAGCTGGCAGAAGAAGAGATGGAGCAGGCAGGGCAGCCTCAGAAGCTGGAGGAGGAATCTGAACAACCACAGGAGGACGAGGGGTTGGAGGCAGAACACGACCAGCCAGACAACAACGCTCTGAACCGTCAGAGACGCCAACCACAACAGGTAAGAACTAGTTAGACACTTAGAACTGCTTAATACAAGGTCTTTAGAACCACGCTAGTACTGCTCAGTGGTGGGAAAAGTACCTCCATTAAGATACCTTCATAGAAAATGACTCAAGTGAAAGTCACCCAGTAAAATACAACTTGAGTAAAAGTGTTTGGTTTTGAATATACTTAAATATCAAAAGTAAATGTAATTAAGTATCAAAAGTAAAAAGCAAAATTGTGAATAATTTCTAATGACTTACATTAAGCAAACCAGTAAACACAATTTTTGTTTTTTTTTTTTTTTAATGTACGGATAGCTAGGGGCACACTCCAACACTCAGACATCATTTACAAATGCAGCATTTGTGCTTAGTGAGTCCACCAGATCAGAGGCAGTAGGGATGACCAGGGAAGTGTGTGAAGTGGACCATGTTCTGTCCTGCTAAGCATTCAAAATGTAACGAGTACTTTTGGGTGTCAGGAAAAATGTATGGAGGAAAAAGTACATCATTTTCTTTTGGAATGCAGTGAAGTAAAAGTTGTCAAATATTAATTGTAATGTGCAGATACCCCAAAAAACGACTTAAGTTGTACTTTAAAGTATGTTTACTTAAGTACTTCACACCAATGTACTCCTTAATACAATATCTTTAGAACAGCATGTTGTCTCATTGCCTGTCTGGTTTCCCCAGGATCCACAAAGTGACATCCATCTCGTCCCTGAGACCCACCTCCAGCAGGAGGCCCAGGTGGAGCGTGTGAAGTCTGCCTACGAGCAGCAGCAGGTGCAGCAGCGCCTGGAGGCTGAGCGGGCCCAGAGGACGAGGGAGCTCCAGCTGCGCCAGGAGGCCCTGCAGGCCCAGAGGACGAGGGAGCTCCAGCTGCGCCAGGAGGCCCAGCAGGCCCAGAAAATGAACGTGCAGAGGGAGAGAGAGATGCGTCTGCGAGCTCAGCACGAGAGAGAGGAACAGCACCAGCATCAAGAGGAGGTCCGTCGGGAACAGCTACTGAAGGAGGAGCAACTCAGGTCAGAGGGCAAGGGGCAGGGGTCAAAGGTTATGTAGAGATCACAAAGAGGTATTTAGTTAAATTCAATACAATTAATAATTTACTTACTGAAAAGAATTTGACCCCATATGGAATAATGTTACAATATGTTATGTTATATTGTTCAGGAAGAAAAGTGACTATGAGAACACAAACAATGACATCGTCCAGGGTGATGAAGAACCTCATATTGATGATGACGAAGGTGAGATAATCAAGTCACAATGTTCTGTCTGGATTCTGGAACCATTTTTAAAGAGGGACTGCTATTGACATTTAGACAATTTCTTTTTTGTTTTCCTCTCTGCATTTTGACTGAGTAATTGTGATTGTATTGACATACTTACCCTGACTCACTGTTGGTTTACTGTGTGTACAGAGAGGGACACCCACTTGGAGAAGGAGAACCAAGAGGAAGAGGACCACCGAGTACCACAGCGACAGGTCAGACAGATATTGAAATGTACCAGTCTCTATCAACCACTGATGTCAATGACTGTCACATGGTCTGAGGTGAATCTGACCCCAGTTTGAACTGTCGTTTTAACTCTGTTATTTATTATTTGACATGTTTTTATTATATTTATGAATCTTATTTAAACTTGATATTATCATGTTCAAACATGTTCTACGCCTTTAAAGTTAAATGATTGAATTGACATTAGTTGACTCATGACTCGGTACATGTCTTTCTAAGGAGTCCTAAAGCTGTAGTTAGTGATGGAGTGAATTATGGAGGATCTGTTGGCACTGGAGGACTCTCCTTCCCTGCCTGACACATCAGCCTCAACCCCTACTCTCTCCTTCCCTGCCTGACACATCAGCCTCAACCCCTACTCTCTCCTTCCCTGCCTGACACATCAGCCTCAACCCCTACTCTCTCTTTCCCTGCCTGACACATCAGCCTCAACCCCTACTCTCTCCTTCCCTGCCTGACACAAACATCAGCCTCAACCCCTACTCTCTCTCTCCCTGCCTGACACAAACATCAGCCTCAACCCCTACTCTCTCCTTCCCTGCCTGACACAAACATCAGCCTCAACCCCTACTCTCTCCTTCCCTGCCTGACACAAACATCAGCCTCAACCCCTACTCTCTCTCTCCCTGCCTGACACAAACATCAGCCTCAACCCCTACTCTCTCCTTCCCTGCCTGACACAAACATCAGCCTCAACCCCTACTCTCTCCTTCCCTGCCTGACACAAACATCAGCCTCAACCCCTACTCTCTCCTTCCCTGCCTGACACAAACATCAGCCTCAACCCCTACTCTCTCCTTCCCTGCCTGACACAAACATCAGCCTCAACCCCTACTCTCTCCTTCCCTGCCTGACACAAACATCAGCCTCAACCCCTACTCTCTCTCCCTGCCTGACACAAACATCAGCCTCAACCCCTACTCTCTCCTTCCCTGCCTGACACAAACATCAGCCTCAACCCCTACTCTCTCCTTCCCTGCCTGACACAAACATCAGCCTCAACCCCTACTCTCTCCTTCCCTGCCTGACACAAACATCAGCCTCAACCCCTACTCTCTCCTTCCCTGCCTGACACAAACATCAGCCTCAACCCCTACTCTCTCCTTCCCTGCCTGACACAAACATCAGCCTCAACCCCTACTCTCTCCTTCCCTGCCTGACACAAACATCAGCCTCAACCCCTACTCTCTCCTTCCCTGCCTGACACAAACATCAGCCTCAACCCCTACTCTCTCCTTCCCTGCCTGACACAAACATCAGCCTCAACCCCTACTCTCTCCTTCCCTGCCTGACACAAACATCAGCCTCAACCCCTACTCTCTCCTTCCCTGCCTGACACAAACATCAGCCTCAACCCCTACTCTCTCCTTCCCTGCCTGACACAAACATCAGCCTCAACCCCTACTCTCTCCTTCCCTGCCTGACACAAACATCAGCCTCAACCCCTACTCTCTCCTTCCCTGCCTGACACAAACATCAGCCTCAACCCCTACTCTCTCCTTCCCTGCCTGACACAAACATCAGCCTCAACCCCTACTCTCTCCTTCCCTGCCTGACACAAACATCAGCCTCAACCCCTACTCTCTCCTTCCCTGCCTGACACAAACATCAGCCTCAACCCCTACTCTCTCCTTCCCTGCCTGACACAAACATCAGCCTCAACCCCTACTCTCTCCTTCCCTGCCTGACACAAACATCAGCCTCAACCCCTACTCTCTCCTTCCCTGCCTGACACATCAGCCTCAACCCCTACTCTCTCTTTCCCTGCCTGACACATCAGCCTCAACCCCTACTCTCTCCTTCCCTGCCTGACACATCAGCCTCAACCCCTACTCTCTCCTTCCCTGCCTGACACAAACATCAGCCTCAACCCCTACTCTCTCCTTCCCTGCCTGACACAAACATCAGCCTCAACCCCTACTCTCTCCTTCCCTGCCTGACACAAACATCAGCCTCAACCCCTACTCTCTCCTTCCCTGCCTGACACAAACATCAGCCTCAACCCCTACTCTCTCCTTCCCTGCCTGACACAAACATCAGCCTCAACCCCTACTCTCTCCTTCCCTGCCTGACACAAACATCAGCCTCAACCCCTACTCTCTCCTTCCCTGCCTGACACAAACATCAGCCTCAACCCCTACTCTCTCCTTCCCTGCCTGACACAAACATCAGCCTAAACCCCTACTCTCTCCTTCCCTGCCTGACACATCAGCCTCAACCCCTACTCTCTCTTTCCCTGCCTGACACAAACATCAGCCTCAACCCCTACTCTCTCTCTCCCTGCCTGACACAAACATCAGCCTCAACCCCTAGCCACAGCCTCTTGGGTATTGGTCTAGTGTTCTTTCCATGTGTGTGTGCTTTCATAGATAGTAGAGCAGAGAAACCCACCCCAATCTGAACTGTGATATGCACAGTTTCACAGACACTGACAATCTGTCGCTCTCCATCCCTCCTGTCCTTCAGGGGGCAGTAGAGAGGGAGGTGGACCCAGAGGATGACCCTAATAACCAGGGGGAGGATGAGTTTGATGTGGCAGAGGAGCAGCATCTTCAGCACAGGGAGGAAGAGGAGGCAGACATACATCTCAACCCCAATCACCCAGCCATAGATGAGGAACTGGTGGTGAGAAGAGGAGGGAGGGAGGGAGGGAGGGAGGAGAGAAGAGAGGGAAAGGAAGTAAGGAGACAACAGAAGTAGTCAGAGATATACCAGGATGACAAAGTTAGGCTCTGATACAAGCAACAGGTAAAAGTTGTTTCGGTGACTGCCATGGTAACAGTTGTCATGGTTTCTGTGTTTGCAGATGGCGGTAAACCCCGACCAGCAGGAAGACAACCTGGATGACCAGTATCCGGAGGAGGACGAGGTACACACACACACACACACACACACACACACACACACACACACACACACACACACACACACACAGAGGTTCAAACAGGGGGAGGAAGAAGAGACATGGTCTGATGGTGGTTAACCCTGTTAGGTGCAGGAGGATTTGGCCGGGGGGCAGAAGAGGGAGGAGGAGGAGGAGCCATACAACGAGGAGAAAGGAGAACACGTGAGTCTAGGAACACTATGGAATATTGTACGTGGAACCTTGAGTGAGAAAACAGCCGTGGGTTTGTCGCAGAGCAGGGACCTATAGATAAACCTTCACTCTCTCAGCATAGTCCCAGAGCAGGGACCTATAGATAAACCTTCACTCTCTCAGCATAGTCCCAGAGCAGGGACCTATAGATAAACCTTCACTCTCTCAGCATAGTCCCAGAGCAGGGACCTATAGATAAACCTTCACTCTCTCAGCATAGTCCCAGAGCAGGGACCTATAGATAAACCTTCACTCTCTGAGCATAGTCCCAGAGCAGGGACCTATAGATAAACCTTCACTCTCTCAGAATAGTCCCAGAGCAGGGACCTATAGATAAACCTTCAGACTCTCTCAGCATAGTCGTGTGTTGGTTGGGTGTGTGCACATGCCCCATGTCTAGTTACCCCCCCCATGTACTCCATTCACCCATCTAAACACTAGTGAATGATGTGACACTGCTCCAACATGGTCAGTCTGTCACCGTTCCACCACAATGTTCTAGAATGATCCGCCTGTTTTCCTGGTTCTCACCTTGCTGCTCTAGAGTGTTAGGTCAGTGGCAGGTCCTAGAGTTATGTATCAGGCTGCTCTAGAGTGTTAGGTCAGTGACAGGTCCTAGAGTTATGTATCAGGCTGCTCTAGAGTGTTAGGTCAGTGGCAGGTCCTAGAGTTATGTATCAGGCTGCTCTAGAGTGTTAGGTCAGTGGCAGGTCCTAGAGTTATGTATATGTATCAGGCTGCTCTAGAGTGTTAGGTCAGTGGCAGGTCCTAGAGTTATGTATCAGGCTGCTCCAGAGTGTTAGGTCAGTGGCAGGTCCTAGAGTTATGTATATGTATCAGGCTGCTCTAGAGTGTTAGGTCAGTGGCAGGTCCTAGAGTTATGTATCAGGCTGCTCCAGAGTGTTAGGTCAGTGGCAGGTCCTAGAGTTATGTATCAGGCTGCTCTAGAGTGTTAGGTCAGTGACAGGTCCTAGAGTTATGTATCAGGCTGCTCTAGAGTGTTAGGTCAGTGGCAGGTCCTAGAGTTATGTATCAGGCTGCTCTAGAGTGTTAGGTCAGTGGCAGGTCCTAGAGTTATGTATATGTATCAGGCTGCTCTAGAGTGTTAGGTCAGTGGCAGGTCCTAGAGTTATGTATCAGGCTGCTCTAGAGTGTTAGGTCAGTGGCAGGTCCTAGAGTTATGTATCAGGCTGCTCTAGAGTGTTAGGTCAGTGACAGGTCCTAGAGTTATGTATCAGGCTGCTCTAGAGTGTTAGGTCAGTGGCAGGTCCTAGAGTTGTTATGTATCAGGCTGCTCTAGAGTGTTAGGTCAGTGGCAGGTCCTAGAGTTATGTATCAGGCTGCTCTAGAGTGTTAGGTCAGTGGCAGGTCCTAGAGTTATGTATCAGGCTGCTCTAGAGTGTTAGGTCAGTGGCAGGTCCTAGAGTTATGTATCAGGCTGCTCTAGAGTGTTAGGTCAGTGGCAGGTCCTAGAGTTATGTATCAGGCTGCTCCTAGAGTGTTAGGTCAGTGGCAGGTCCTAGAGTTATGTA
>NW_025754972.1:0-2500 GCF_021184085.1 Oncorhynchus gorbuscha
CAACAGAGAGAGAGACGAGAGAGACAGAGGAGAGAGAGCTAGATAGGAGGAGAGAGAGAGAGAGAGATAGAGGAGAGAGAGAGATAGAGGAGAGAGAGAGAGAGAGAGAGAGAGAGAGAGAGAGAGAGAGAGAGAGAGAGAGAGAGAGCTGTCCAACAGAGAGAGAGGGAGATAGAGGAGAGAGAGAGAGCTGTCCAACAGAGAGAGAGGGAGATAGAGGAGAGAGAGAGAGAGAGCTGTCCAACAGAGAGAGAGGGAGATAGAGAGAGAGCTGTCCAACAGAGAGAGAGATAGAGGAGAGAGAGAGAGAGAGAGAGCTGTCCAACAGAGAGAGAGATAGAGGAGAGAGAGAGAGAGCGAGAGCTGTCCAACAGAGAGAGAGAGAGAGAGAGCTGTCCAACAGAGAGAGAGAGAGAGAGAGAGAGAGAGAGAGAGAGAGAGAGAGAGAGAGAGAGAGAGAGAGAGAGAGAGAGAGAGAGAGAGAGAGAGAGAGAGAGAGAGAGAGAGAGAGAGAGAGAGAGAGAGAGAGCTGTCCAACAGAGAGAGAGAGAGAGAGAGCTGTCCAACAGAGAGAGAGAGCGAGAGCTGTCCAACAGAGAGAGAGAGCGAGAGCTGTCCAACAGAGAGAGAGAGAGAGAGCTGTCCAACAGAGAGAGAGAGCGAGAGCTGTCCAACAGAGAGAGAGAGAGAGCGAGAGCTGTCCAACAGAGAGAGAGAGCGAGAGCTGTCCAACAGAGAGAGAGAGAGAGAGAGCTGTCCAACAGAGGAGAGAGAGAGAGAGAGAGAGAGAGAGAGAGAGAGAGAGAGAGAGAGAGAGAGAGAGAGAGAGAGAGAGAGAGAGAGAGAGAGAGAGAGCTGTCCAACAGAGAGAGATAGAGAGAGAGAGAGAGAGAGCTGTCCAACAGAGAGAGATAGAGAGAGAGAGAGAGAGAGAGAGCTGTCCAACAGAGAGAGAGAGAGAGAGAGAGAGAGAGAGAGAGAGAGAGAGAGAGAGAGAGAGAGAGAGAGAGAGAGAGAGAGAGAGAGAGAGGCTGTCCAACAGAGAGAGAGAGAGAGAGAGAGAGAGAGAGAGAGAGAGAGAGAGAGAGAGAGAGAGGAGAGAGAGGACAGAGAGAGAGAGAGAGAGGACAGAGAGAGAGAGAGAGCTGTCCAACAGAGAGAGAGAGAGAGAGAGAGAGAGAGAGAGAGAGAGAGAGAGAGCTGTCCAACAGAGAGAGATAGAGAGAGAGAGAGAGAGCTGTCCAACAGAGAGAGAGTAGAGAGAGAGAGAGAGAGAGAGAGAGAGCTGTCCAACAGAGAGAGAGAGAGAGGAGAGAGAGAGAGAGAGAGAGAGAGAGAGAGAGAGAGAGAGCTGTCCAACAGAGAGAGAGAGAGAGAGAGAGAGAGAGAGAGAGAGAGAGAGAGAGAGAGAGAGAGAGAGGACAGAGAGAGAGAGAGAGCTGTCCAACAGAGAGAGAGAGAGAGAGAGAGAGAGAGAGAGAGAGAGAGAGAGAGAGAGAGAGAGAGAGAGAGAGAGAGAGAGAGAGAGAGAGAGAGAGAGAGAGAGTCCAACAGAGAGAGAGAGAGAGAGAGAGAGATAGATAGAGAGATGAGAGAGAGTCATCCAACAGAGAGAAAGAGAGAGCTGTCCAGAGAGAGAGAGAGAGAGAGGAGAGAGAGAGAGAGAGAGCTGTCCAACAGAGAGAGAGAGAGAACTAGATGAAGGAGATAGAGAGAGCATCCAATGAGATAAAGAGAGAGAGAGTGAGAGAGAGTTTATCCAACAGGAGAGAGAGAGAGAGAGAGAGAGAGAGAGAGAGAGAGAGAGAGAGAGAGAGGTAGCTGTGTGGAGGTTGCAGGGGCTATTCAACAGAAGACTGAGATGCAGATTGAATGATAGATGATGATAGCTGACTCCATCTCATCTGGGGAACAGAACAGTCAGAACCTACTGATGGCCAGACTTCTGCTGCCACACACAACACTACCTCTTACTCCTGTCATTCAATTTTCTAGTCAAACAGAGAGGACCGGAGAGGACAGGAGAGGAGAAGACAGGAGAGGAGGACAGGAGAGGACAGGAGAGGAGAGGAGAGGACCGGAGAGGACAGGAGGGGAGGAGGAGGACAGGAGAGGACAGGAGAGGAGAGAGAGAGGACCGGAGAGGACAGGAGGGGAGAGGACAGGAGAGGACAGGAGAGGAGGGGAGAAGAGAGGACAGGAGAGGAGAGGAGAGGAGGGGACAGGAGAGGAGAGGACCGGAGAGGACAGGAGAGGAGAGGACCGGAGAGGACAGGAGAGGAGAGGACAGGAGAGGACAGGAGAGGAGGGGAGAAGAGAGGAGAGGACCGGAGAGGACCGGAGAGGACAGGAGAGGAGAGGACCGGAGAGGACAGGAGAGGAGAGGAGAGGACAGGACAGGAGGGGAGAAGAGAGGACAGGAGAGGAGAGGACCGGAGAGGACAGGAGAGGAGAGGACCGGAGAGGACAGGAGGGGAGAAGACAGGAGAGGACAGGAGAG
>NW_025754973.1:0-8378 GCF_021184085.1 Oncorhynchus gorbuscha
AGACTAACTACCATGCAGGCCCCCAGACTAACTACCATGCTGGCCCCTAGACTAACTACCATGCTGGCCCCCAGACTAACTACCATGCTGGCCCCTAGACTAACTACCATGCTGGCCCCCAGACTAACTACCATGCTGGCCCCTAGACTAACCACCATGCTGGCCCCCAGACTAACTACCATGCGTGGCCCCTGGACTAACTACCATGCTGGCCCCTAGACCAACTACCATGCTGGCCCCTAGACTAACTACCATGCTATTCAACAAGACATGCTGGCCCCTAGACTAACTACCATGCTGGCCCCTAGACTAACTACCATGCTGGCTCCCTAGACTAACTACCATGCTATTCAGACTAGACATGCTGGCCCCTAGACTAACTACCATGCTGGCCCCTAGACTAACTACCATGCTGGCCCCTAGACTAACTACCATGCTGGCCCCTAGACTAACTACCATGCTAGCCCCTAGACTAACTACCATGCTGGCCCCTAGACTAACTACCATGCTGGCCCCTAGACTAACTAGACATGCTGGCCCCTAGACTAACTACCATGCTGGCCTCCTAGACTAACTACCATGCTGGCCCCCAGACTAACTACCATGCAGGCCCCCAGACTAACTACCATGCTGGCCCCTAGACTAACTACCATGCTGGCCCCTAGACTAACTACCATGCTGGCCCCTAGACTAACTACCATGCTGGCCCCCAGACTAACTACCATGCTGGCCCCCAGACTAACCACCATGCTGGCCCCCAGACTAACTACCATGCTGGCCCCCAGACTAACTACCATGCTGGCCCCCAGACTAACTACCATGCTGGCCCCTAGACTAACTACCATGCTATTCAACAAGACATGCTGGCCCCTAGACTAACTACCATGCTGGCCCCCAGACTAACTACCATGCTGGCCCCTAGACTAACTACCATGCTATTCAACTAGACATGCTGGCCCCCAGACTAACTACCATGCTGGCCCCTAGACTAACTACCATGCTGGCCCCTAGACTAACTACCATGCTGGCCCCTAGACTAACTACCATGCTGGCCCCTAGACTAACTACCATGCTGGCCCCTAGACTAACTACCATGCTGGCCCCTAGACTAACTACCATGCTGGCCCCTAGACTAACTACCATGCTGGCCCCTAGACTAACTACCATGCTGGCCCCTAGACTAACTACCATGCTGGCCCCCAGACTAACTACCATGCTGGCCCCTAGACTAACTACCATGCTGGCCCCCAGACTAACTACCATGACATGAACATTTGACTCATTGGGGTCTGTACTAACCTGGAGGCATGGCCTGGTACTGTCCTGGTCCAGGCTGGTTCATGTAGACGTTGTGCATGGGCGACCCCTCCACTGACCCTGAGGGGCTAAAGGTGCCTGGGTAACTGGGGGTTCCCCCCGGCTGCCCGTACACCACCCCTCCTGCCACGTTGGGGGGCAAAGACTGCATCTAGGGTGAAAAGGAGAGGAATTTACACAAGAGCTGGACAAAAAGAACAGCCACTAAGGTAAATGCCAGGTGAAACTCCTGCAGCAACCATTTACACAGAACCTCTGTAGACTAACAGTGTCGTGACACGTCATCCCCAAGGCCCGTGTGCCGGCCAGAGAGAAGGCCTCCCCCGTGTGCCGGCCAGAGAGAAGGCCTCCCCCGTGTGCCGGCCAGAGAGAAGGCCTCCCCCGTGTGCCGGCCAGAGAGAAGGCCTCTACCCTGTGAGCATGATATAGTATCTACCTGTGGGTAGGGTATAGTGTCTACCTGTGGGTAGGGTATAGTATAGTGTCTACCTGTGGGTAGGGTACTGTCTACCTGTGGGTAGGGTATAGTATAGTGTCTACCTGTGGGTAGGGTAGTATAGTGTCTACCTGTGGGTAGGGTATAGTATAGTGTCTACCTGTGGGTAGGGTATAGTATAGTGTCTACCTGTGGGTAGGGTATAGTATAGTGTCTACCTGTGGGTAGGGTATAGTATAGTGTCTACCTGTGGGTAGGGTATAGTATAGTGTCTACCTGTGGGTAGGGTATAGTATAGTGTCTACCTGTGGGTAGGGTATAGTATAGTGTCTACCTGTGGGTAGGGTATAGTATAGTGTCTACCTGTGGGTAGAGAATAGTATAGTGTCTACCTGTGGGTAGGGTATAGTATAGTGTCTACCTGTGGGTAGGGTATAGTATAGTGTCTCCCTGTGGGTAGGGTAGTGTAGTGTCTACCTGTGGGTAGGGTATAGTATAGTGTCTACCTGTGGGTAGGGTAGTATAGTGTCTACCTGTGGGTAGGGTATAGTATAGTGTCTACCTGTGGGTAGGGTATAGTATAGTGTCTACCTGTGGGTAGGGTATAGTATAGTGTCTACCTGTGGGTAGGGTATAGTATAGTGTCTACCTGTGGGTAGGGTATAGTATAGTGTCTACCTGTGGGTAGGGTATAGTATAGTGTCTACCTGTGGGTAGGGTAGTGTAGTGTCTACCTGTGGGTAGGGTATAGTATAGTGTCTACCTGTGGGTAGGGTAGTGTAGTGTCTACCTGTGGGTAGGGTAGTGTCTACCTGTGGGTAGGGTAGTGTCTACCTGTGGGTAGGGTATAGTATAGTGTCTACCTGTGGGTATAGTATAGTGTCTACCTGTGGGTAGGGTAGTGTAGTGTCTACCTGTGGGTAGGGTATAGTATAGTGTCTACCTGTGGGTAGGGTAGTGTAGTGTCTACCTGTGGGTAGGGTAGTGTAGTGTCTACCTGTGGGTAGGGTATAGTATAGTGTCTACCTGTGGGTAGGGTATAGTATAGTGTCTACCTGTGGGTAGGGTATAGTATAGTGTCTACCTGTGGGTAGGGTAGTGTAGTGTCTACCTGTGGGTAGGGTAGTGTCTACCTGTGGGTAGGGTAGTGTCTACCTGTGGGTAGGGTATAGTATAGTGTCTACCTGTGGGTAGGTTAGTGTAGTGTCTACCTGTGGGTAGGGTAGTGTAGTGTCTACCTGTGGGTAGGGTATAGTATAGTGTCTACCTGTGGGTAGGGTATAGTATAGTGTCTACCTGTGGGTATAGTATAGTGTCTACCTGTGGGTAGGGTAGTGTAGTGTCTACCTGTGGGTAGGGTATAGTATAGTGTCTACCTGTGGGTATAGTGTCTACCTGTGGGTATAGTATAGTGTCTACCTGTGGGTAGGGTATAATATAGTGTCTACCTGTGGGTAGGGTATAGTGTCTACCTGTGGATAGGGTATAGTGTCTACCTGTGGGTAGAGATTTTGTAATCAAGTGTCTACCTGTGGGTACGGTATATGTATCAGTGTCTGCCTGTGGGTGAGATTTATAGTATAGTGTCTACCTGTGGGTAAGGGTATAATCTACCCACTGTGGATTAAGATTATAGTATAGTGTCTACCTGTGGGTGGGGTATGAGTATAGTGTCTACCTGTGGGTGGGTATGGTATAGTGTCTGCCTGTGGGTAGGGTATAGTATAGTGTCTACCTGTGGGTAGGGTATAGTATAGTGTCTACCTGTGGTAGGGTATAGTATAGTGTCTCCTGTGGGTAGGGTAGTGTAGTGTCAAATTCTGTGGGTAGGGTAGTGTCTCCTGCTGTGGGTAGGGTGAGTGTCTGCACCTGTCGGTAGGGTATAGTATAGTGTCACCTGCCTGTGGGTGGGTTGGTGTAGTGTCTGCCTGTGGGTAGGGTAGTGTAGTGTCTACCTGTGGGGTAGGGTATAGTATAGTGTCTACCTGTGGGTAGGGTATAGTATAGTGTCTACCTGTGGGTATAGTATTGCTGTCTACCTGTGGGTAGGTAGTGTAGTGTCTACCTGTGGGGTAGGGTATAGTATAGTGTCTGCCTGTGGGTATAGTGTCTACCTGTAAGGTTAGGTATAGTGTCTACCTGTGGGTGGGGTATAATATAGTGTCTACCTGTGGGTAGGGTATAGTATAGTGTCTGCCTGTGGGTAGGGGTATAGTGTCTACCTGTGGATAGGGTATAGTGTCTACCTGTGGGTAGGGTATAGTAGTGTCTGCCTGTGGGTACGGTATAGTATAGTGTCTACCTGTGGGTAGGGTATAGTATAATGTCTACCTGTGGGTAGGGTATAGTATAGTGTCTACCTGTGGGTAGGGTATAGTATAGTGTCTACCTGTGGGTAGGTATAGTATAGTGTCTACCTGTGGGTAGGGTATAGTATAGTGTCTACCTGTGGGTAGGGTATAGTATAGTGTCTACCTGTGGGTAGGGTAGTATAGTGTCTACCTGTGGGTAGGGTATAGTATAGTGTCTCCCTGTGGGTAGGGTATAGTATAGTGTCTCCTGCTTACCAGTGTGGGTATAGGGTGGGTAGGGTAGTATAGTGTCTACCTGTGGGTAGGGTATATAGTGTCTACCTGTGGGTAGGGTAGTATAGTGTCTACCTGTGGGTAGGGTATATTATAGTGTCTACCTGTGGGTAGGGTAGTGTAGTGTCTACCTGTGGGTAGGGTATATTATAGTGTCCTGTGGGTAGGGTAGGTGTAGTGTCCCTGTGGGTAGGGTATAGTATAGTGTCTACCTGGGGTATATATGTCTACCTGTGGGTAGGGTAGTGTAGTGTCTACCTGTGGGTAGGGTATAGTATAGTGTCTACCTGTGGGTAGGGCATGGGAAAGGCAGGCATCTGGGCTCTCATCTGGATGGTGTGTTTCTGTTGCTCCAGCCTCATCTGTCTCCTTCTCCTGCTCCTGGAGCCGCTGGATGGCCAGCTGACGCTGCATCTCTAGGTACTCCTGAAACACAGTCACCACATCAGACACCACATCAGACACCACATCAGACACCACATCAGACACCATATACCACCTAACAGGCTGACGCTGCATCTCTACAAAACAACCCATACCTCATCATGTGACTAACCCCTACTGCAGAACAACCCATACCTCATCATGTGACTAACCCCTACTGCAGAACAACCCATACCTCATCATGTGACTAACCCCCTACTGCAGAACAACCCATACCTCATCATGTGACTAACCCCCTACTACAGAACAACCCATACCTCATCATGTGACTAACCCCTACTACAGAACAACCCATACCTCATCATGTGACTAACCCCCTACTGCAGAACAACCCATACCTCATGTGACTAACCCCCTACTACAGAACAACCCATACCTCATCATGTGACTAACCCCTACTACAGAACAACCCATACCTCATCATGTGACTAACCCCTACTACAGAACAACCCGAACAACCCCTATACCCATACCTCATCATGTGACTAACCCCTACTACAGAACAACCCATACCTCATCATGTGACTAACTAACAACCCATACCTCATCATGTGACTAACCCCCCTGCTGAACAACCCATACCTCATGTGACTAACCCCCTACTACAGAACAACCCATACCTCATCATGTGACTAACCCCTACTACAGAACAACCCATACCTCATCATGTGACTAACCCCCTACTACAGAACAACCCATACCTCATCATGTGACTAACCTCCTACTACAGAACAACCCATACCTCATCATGTGACTAACCCCCTACAAAACAACCTTGTTATTATCTATAAGACAGCACCCCTCCTAAACAGACTCCCAGCCCTGTTATTATCTATAACACAGCACCCCTCCTAAACAGACTCCCAGCCCCGTTGTTCCCCAGTCTGTCACCTGTTATTATCTATAACACAGCACCTCTCCTAAACAGACTCCCAGCCCTGTTATTATCTATAACACAGCACCCCTCCTAAACAGACTCCCAGCCCCGTTGTTCCCCAGTCTGTCACCTGTTATTATCTATAACACAGCACCTCTCCTAAACAGACTCCCAGTCCTGTTATTATCTATAACACAGCACCCCTCCTAAACAGACTCCCAGCCCTGTTGTTCCCCAGTCTGTCACCTGTTATTATCTATAACATAGCACCCCTCCTAAACAGACTCCCAGCCCTGTTGTTCCCCAGTCTATCACCTGTTATTATCTATAACATAGCACCCCTCCTAAACAGACTCCCAGCCCTGTTATTATCTATAACACAGCACCCCTCCTAAACAGACTCCCAGCCCTGTTATTATCTATAACACAGCACCCCTCCTAAACAGACTCCCAGCCCCGTTATTATCTATAACACAGCACCCCTCCTAAACAGACTCCCAGCCCTGTTATTATCTATAACACAGCACCCCTCCTAAACAGACTCCCAGCCCTGTTGTTCCCCAGTCTGTCACCTGTTATTATCTATAACACAGCACCCCACCTAAACAGACTCCCAGCCCTGTTATTATCTATAACACAGCACCCCTCCTAAACAGACTCCCAGCCCTGTTATTATCTATAACACAGCACCCCTCCTAAACAGACTCCCAGTCCCTGTTATTATCTATAACACAGCACCCTCCTAAACAGACTCCCAGCCCTGTTATTATCTATAACACAGCACCTCCTAAACAGACTCCCAGCCCCGTTGTTCCCCAGTCTGTCACCTGTTATTATCTATAACACAGCACCCCTCCTAAACAGACTCCCAGTCCTGTTATTATCTATAACACAGCACCCCTCCTAAACAGACTCCCAGCCCTTGTTCCCCAGTTGTCTATAACACAGCACCCCTCCTAAACAGACTCCCAGCCCTGTTATTATCTATAACACAGCACCCCTCCTAAACAGACTCCCACCCCGTTGTTCCCAGTCTGTCACCTGTTATTATCTATAACACAGCACCCCTCCTAAACAGACTCCCAGTCCCCTGTTATTATCTATAAAACAGCACCCCTCCTAAACAGACTCCCAGTCCACCTGTTATTATCTATAACACAGCACCCCTCCTAAACAGACTCCCAGCCCCGTTGTTCCCCAGTCTGTCACCTGTTATTATCTATAACACAGCACCCCTCCTAAACAGACTCCCAGCCCTGTTATTATCTATAAAACAGCACCCCTCCTAAACAGACTCCCAGCCCCGTTGTTCCCCAGTCTGTCACCTGTTATTATCTATAACACAGCACCCCTCTAAAACAGACTCCCAGCCCTGTTATTATCTATAACACAGCACCCCTCCTAAACAGACCCCAGCCCCGTCCCCAGTCATTATCTATAACATAGCACCCCTCCTAAACAGACTCCCAGCCCCGTTGTTATCACATCTATAACACAGCACCCCTCCTAAACAGACTCCCAGCCCCGTTGTTCCCCTGTCACCTGTTATCTATAACACAGCACCCCTCCTAAACAGACTCCCAGCCCTGTTAGTCATTATCTATAACACAGCACCCCTCCTAAACAGACTCCCCAGCCCCGTTGTTCCCCATTTATCTATAACACAGCACCCTCCTAAACAGACTCCCAGCCCCGTTGTTCCCCAGTCATTATCTATAACACAGCACCCCTCCTAAACAGACTCCCAGCCCTGTTATTATCTATAAAACAGCACCCCTCCTAAACAGACTCCCAGCCCCGTTGTTCCCCAGTCTGTCACCTGTTATTATCTATAACACAGCACCCCTCCTAAACAGACTCCCAGCCCCGTTGTTCCCCAGTCTGTCACCTGTTATTATCTATAACACAGCACCCCTCCTAAACAGACTCCCAGCCCCGTTGTTCCCCAGTTCTGTCACCTGTTATTATCTGTAACACAGCACCCTCCTAAACAGACTCCCAGCCCCGTTGTTCCCCAGTCTGTCACTGTTATTATCTATAACACAGCACCTCTCCTAAACAGACTCCCAGCCCCGTTGTTCCCCAGTCATTATCTATAACACAGCACCCCCCCTAAACAGACTCCCAGCCCCCGTTGTTCCCCAGTCATTATCTATAACACAGCACCCCTCCTAAACAGACTCCCAGCCCCCGTTGTTCCCCAGTCATTATCTATAACACAGCACCCCTCCTAAACAGACTCCCAGCCCCGTTGTTCCCAGTCTGTCATTATCTATAACACAGCACCCCTCCTAAACAGACTCCCAGCCCGTTGTTCCCCAGTCATTATCTATAACACAGCACCCTCCTAAACAGACTCCCAGCCCCGTTGTTCCCCAGTCATATCTATAAACAGCACCCCTCCTAAACAGACTCAGCCCCGTTGTTCCCCAGTCTGTCACCTTATCTATAACACAGCACCCTCCTAAACAGACTCCCAGCCCTTGTTATTATCTATAACACAGCACCCCTCCTAAACAGACTCCCAGCCCCGTTGTTCCCCAGTCATTATCTATAACACAGCACCCCTCCTAAACAGACTCCCAGCCCGTTGTTCCCCAGTCATTATCTATAACACAGCACCCCTCCTAAACAGACTCCCAGCCGTTTGTTCCCCAGTCATTATCTATAACACAGCACCCCTCCTAAACAGACTCCCAGCCCCGTTGTTCCCCAGTCA
>NW_025754974.1:0-8374 GCF_021184085.1 Oncorhynchus gorbuscha
TCCCTGGTTGGCCTCTCTCCTGACTGACTCCCACCCCTCCCTGGTTGGCCTCTCTCCTGACTGACTCCCACCCCTCCCTGGTTGGCCTCTCATCTGACTCTCCCACCCCTCCCTGGTTGGCCTCTCATCTGACTCTCACCCCCTCCCTGGTTGGCCTCTCATCCTGACTCTGACCCTCTCTCCTGACTCTCACTCTCCCTGGTTGGCCTCTCTCCTGACTCTCACCCCTTCCCTTGTTGGCCTCTCTCTGACTGACTTTCCTTCTTCCCTAGTTGGCCTCTCCTGACTCTCACCCCTTCCCTAGTTGGCCTCTTTCTATTTGGCTAACTCCTTCCTTGGGTGGCCTCTCTCTGACTCTCCACCCCCTCCTGTTGTCCTCCTCCTGATGCCCCTCCTGGTTGGCCTCATCTGACTCTCACCCCTTCCCTGGTTGGCCTCTCCTGACTGACTCCACCCCCCTCACCTGGTTGGCCTCTCATCTGACTCTCACCCCCTCCCTGGTGGCCTTTCATCTGACTCTCACCCCCTCCCCTGGTTGGCATCTCTGGCTGACTCACCTTCCCTGGTTGGCCTCTCATCTGACTCTCCCTTCCCCTCCTGGTTGGCCTCTCTCCTGACTGACTCTCAGCCCCTCCCTGGTTGGCCTCTCCTGACTGACTCTCACCCCTCCCTGTTGGCCTCTCTCCTGACTGACTCACCCCTCACTGGGTTGGCCTCTCATCCCAGGCTCTCACCCCCTCCTGGTTATTGCCTTTCATCTGACTCTCACCCCCTCCTGGTTGGCCTCTCATCTGACTCACCCCTCCCTGGTTGGCCTCTCTCCTGACTGACTCTCACCCCCTCCCTGGTTGGCCTCTCCTGACTGACTCTCCCACCCTCCCTGGTTGGCCTCTCTCCCGACTGACTCTCACCCCCTCCCTGGTTGGCCTCTCCTGACTGACTCTCACCCCTTCCCTGGTTGGCCTCTCTCCTGACTGACTCTCACCCCTCCCTAGTTGGCCTCTCTCCTGACTCTCACTCTCCTGGTTGGCCTCCCCCTCCCACCCCTGGTTGGCCTCTCTCCTGACTGACTCTCACCCCCTCCCTGGTTGGCCTCTCTCCTGACCTCACTCCCTCCCTGGTTGGCCTCTCTCCTGACTGACTCTGCCCCTCCCTGGTTTGACTCTCTCCTGACTGACTCCCACCCCCTCCCCTGGTTGGCCTCTCCCTGACTCCTCCCCCTCCCTGGTTGTCCTCTCTCTGACTGACTCCCACCCCCCTCCCTGGTTGGCCTCTCTCCTGACTGACTCTCACCCCCTCCTGGTTGGCCTCTCTCCTGACTGACTCTCACCCCCTCCCTGGTTGGCCTCTCTCCTGACTGACTCACCCCCTCTGGTTGGCCTCTCTCCTGACGGCTCACCCCCTCCCTGGTTGGCCTCTCTCCTGACTCTCTCACCCCTCCCTGGTTGGCCTCTCTCCTGACTGACTCCCACCCCCTCCCTGGATGGCCTCTCTCTGTTGACTCCCACCCCTCCCTGGTTGGCCTCTCTCCTGACTGACTCCCACCCCCTCCTTGGTTGGCCTCTCATCTGACTCTCACCCCCTCCCTGGTTGGCCTCTCTCCTGACTGACTTTCACTCCTTCCCTGGTTGGCCTCTCTCCTGACTCTCACCCCTTCCCTTGTTGGCCTCTCTCCTGACTGACTTTCACTTCTTCCCTGGTTGGCCTCTCTCCTGACTCTCACCCCTTCCCTGGTTGGCCTCTTTCCTGACTGACTTTAACTCCTTCCTTGGGTGGCCTCTCTCCTGACTCTCACCCCCTCCCTGGTTGTCCTCTCTCCTGACTGACTCTCACCCCCTCCCTGGTTGGCCTCTCATCTGACTCTCACCCCTTCCCTGGTTGGCCTCTCTCCTGACTGACTCCCACCCCTCCCTGGTTGGCCTCTCATCTGACTCTCACCCCCTCCCTGGTTGGCCTTTCATCCCCCCTCCCTGGTTGGCCTCTCATCTGACTCTCACCCCCTCCCTGGTTGGCCTCTCATCTGACTCACCCCTTCCCTGGTTGGCCTCTCTCCTGACTCTCAACCCCTCCCTGGTTGGCCTCTCTCCTGACTGACTCTCAACCCCTCCCTGGTTGGCCTCTCTCCTGACTGCTTTCCCTCCTTCCTGGTTGGCCTCCTCCCTTCCCTGGTTGGCCTCTTTCTCTTTAACTCCTTCTGACTCTCCTGACCTCCCACCCCCTCCCTGGTTGGCCTCTCATGACTGACTCTCACCCCTCCCTGGTTGGCCTTTCTCTGACTCTCCCCCCTCCCTGGTTGTCCTCTCATCTGACTCTCTCACCCCCTCCCTGGTTGGCCTCTCATCTGACTCTCACCCCCTCACTGCCTCTCATCTGACTCTCACCCCCTCCCTGGTTGGCCACTCTCATCTCTCACCCCCACTCCTAGTTTGGCCTCTCCTGACTCTCACCCCCTCCCTGGTTGGCCTCTCTCTGACTCTCACTCTCACCCTCCCTGGTTAGCCTCTCTCTGACTCTCACCCCCTCCCTGGTTGGCCTCTCTCCTGACTGACTCTCACCCCTCCCTGGTTGGCCTCTCTCCTGACTGACTCTCACCCCCTCCTGGTTGGCCTCTCATCCCTCCTTGGTTGGCCTCTCATGACTGACTCCCACCCCCTCCCTGGTTGGCCTCTCTCATCTGACTCTCTCACCCCTCCTGGTTGGCCTCATCCTGACTGACTCTCACCCCCTCCCTGGTTGGCCTCTCATCTGACTCCCACCCTCCCTGGTTGGCCTCTCTGTTACTTTCACTCCTTCCCTGGTTGGCCTCTTTCTCTCCTGTTATTTACTGACTTTCTCCTTCCACTGGTTGGCCTCTCATCTGACTCCCACCCCTTACCTTGTTGGCCTCTCTCTGACTGACTCCACCCCCTCCCCTGGTTGGCCTCTCTCTGACTGACTCTCCCACCCCCTCCCTGGTTGGCCTCTCTCCTGACTGACTCTCACCCCTTCCTGGTTGGCATCTCATCTGACTCCCACCCCCTCCTGGTTGGCCTCTCATCGACTCACCCCTCCCTGGTTGGCCTCTCATCTGACTCTCACCCCCTCCCTGGTTGGCCTCTCGACTGACTCTCACCCCTTCCCTGGTTGGCCTCTCTCCCGGCCCCTGGTTGACTCTCTCACCCCTCCTGGTTGGCCTCTCTCCCTGACTCCCACCCCCTCCCTGGTTGGCCTCTCTCCTGACTGACTCCCACCCCCACTCCCTGGATGGCCTCTCTCCTGACTGACTCCCACCCCCCTCCTCTGGGTTGGCCTTTCATCTGACTCTCACCCCCTCCCTGGTGGCCTCTCATCTGACTCACCCCCTCCTGGTTGGCCTCTCTCCTGACTGACTCTCACCCCCTCTGGTTGGCCTCTTTCCTGACTCTTTACTCCTTCCCTGGTTGGCCTCTCTCCTGACCCAGCTCTCACCCCTCCCTAGTTGGCCTCTGACTTTCACTCCTTCCTCTGACTCTCACCCCCTCCCTGGTTGTCCTCTCTCCTGACTCTCACCCCCTCCCCTGGTTGGCCTCTCATCTGACTCTCACCCCTCCCTGGTTTCCCCCTCACTGGTTGGCCTCTCATCTGACTCTCACCCCTCCCTGGTTGGCCTCTCTCCTGACTCTCACCCCTTCCCTGGTTGGCCTCTTTCCTGACTCAACTCCTTCCCTGGTTGGCCTCTCTCCTGACTCTCACCCCCTCCCTGGTTGGCCTCTCTCCTGACTGACTCTCACCCCCTCCCTGGTTGGCCTCTCTCCTGACTCTCACTTGGTCACTCTCTTCCCTGGTTGGCCTCTCATCCTCTCACCCCCTCACTGGTTGGCCTCTCATCTGACTCTCACCCCTTCCCTGGTTGGCCTCTTTCCTGACTCCCTGACTTTCTGAACTTCCTTCCTCTCTCCTGACTCTCACCCCCCTCCTGGTGGCCTCTCTCCTGACTCTCCACCCCCTCCCTGGTTGTCCTCTCTCCTGACTGACTTTCACTCCTCCCTGGTTGGCCTCTCTCCCTGACTCTCCCACCCCTGGTTGGCTCTTTCCTGACTGACTTGTCCTCTCTCCTCCTGACTCTCACCCCCTCCCTGGTTGTCCTCTCTCCTGACTGACTCTCACCCCCTCCCTGGTTGGCCTCTCTCTGACTCTCACCCCCTCCCTGGTTGTCCTCTCTCTGACTGACTCTCACCCCCTCCCTGGTTGGCCTCTCATCTGACTCTCACCCCCTCCTGGTTGGCCTCTCATCTGACTCACCCCTTCCCTACTATCTCACCCCTCCCACCAGTTGGCCTCTCATCTGACTCTCACCCCTTCCCTGGTTGGCCTCTCTCCTGACTCTCACCCCTTCCCTGGTTGGCCTCTCTCCTGACTCCCACCCCTCCCTGGTTGGCCTCTCTCCTGACTGACTCCCACCCCTCCCTGGTTGGCCTCTCTCCTGACTGACTCTCACCCCCTCCCTGGTTGGCCTCTCTCCTGACTGACTCTCACCCCTTCCCTGGTTGGCCTCTCATCTGACTCTCACCCCCTCCCTGGTTGGCCTCTCTCCTGACTCACCCCTTCCCTTGTTGGCCTCTCTCCTGACTGACTTTCACTCCTTCCCTGGTTGGCCTCTCTCCTGACTGACTCTCACCCCCTCCCTGGTTGGCCTCTCTCCTGACTCTCACCCCTTCCCTGGTTGGCCTCTTTCCTGACTGACTTTAACTCCTTCCTTGGGTGGCCTCTCTCCTGACTCTCACCCCCTCCCTGGTTGTCCTCTCTCCTGACTGACTCTCACCCCCTCCCTGGTTGGCCTCTCTCCTGACTCTCACCCCCTCCCTGGTTGTCCTCTCTCCTGACTGACTCTCACCCCCTCCCTGGTTGGCCTCTCATCTGACTCTCACCCCCTCACTGGTTGGCCTCTCATCTGACTCTCACCCCCTCCCTGGTTGGCCTCTCATCTGACTCTCACCCCCTCCCTGGTTGGCCTCTCATCTGACTCACCCCTTCCCTGGTTGGCCTCTCTCCTGACTCTCACCCCCTCCCTGGTTGGCCTCTCTCCTGACTGACTCTCACCCCTCCCTGGTTGGCCTCTCTCCTGACTGACTTTCACTCCTTCCCTGGTTGGCCTCTCTCCTGACTCTCACCCCTTCCCTGGTTGGCCTCTTTCCTGACTGACTTTAACTCCTTCCTTGGGTGGCCTCTCTCCTGACTCTCACCCCCTCCCTGGTTGTCCTCTCTCCTGACTGACTCTCACCCCCTCCCTGGTTGGCCTCTCTCCTGACTCTCACCCCCTCCCTGGTTGTCCTCTCTCCTGACTGACTCTCACCCCCTCCCTGGTTGGCCTCTCATCTGACTCTCACCCCCTCACTGGTTGGCCTCTCATCTGACTCTCACCCCTCCCTGGTTGGCCTCTCATCTGACTCTCACCCCCTCCCTGGTTGGCCTCTCATCTGACTCTCACCCCCTCCCTGGTTGGCCTCTCATCTGACTCTCACCCCTTCCCTGGTTGGCCTCTCTCCTGACTCTCACCCCTTCCCTGGTTGGCCTCTCTCCTGACTCCCACCCCCTCCCTGGTTGGCCTCTCTCCTGACTGACTCTCACCCCCTCCCTGGTTGGCCTCTCTCCTGACTGACTCTCACCCCCTCCCTGGTTGGCCTCTCATCTGACTCTCACCCCCTCCCTGGTTGGCCTCTCTCCTGACTGACTCTCACCCCTTCCCTGGTTGGCCTCTCTCCTGACTGACTCTCACCCCCTCCCTGGTTGGCCTCTCTCCTGACTGACTCTCACCCCCTCCCTGGTTGGCCTCTCTCCTGACTGACTCTCACCCCCTCCCTGGTTGGCCTCTCCCTGACTGACTCTCACCCCCTCCCTGGTTGGCCTCTCTCCTGACCTGACTCTCACCCCCTCCCTGGTTGGCCTCTCTCCTGACTGACTCTCTCACTCCTCTCCCTGGTTGGCCTCTCTCCTGACTGACTCTCACCCCCTCCCTGGTTGGCCTCTCTCCTGACTGACTCTCACCCCCTCCCTGGTTGGCCTCTCTCCTGACTGACTCTCACCCCCTCCCTGGTTGGCCTCTCTCCTGACTGACTCTCACCCCCTCCCTGGTTGGCCTCTCTCCTGACTGACTCTCACCCCTTCCCTGGTTGGCCTCTCTCCTGACTGACTTCCACCCCCTCCTTGGTTGGCCTCTCATCTGACTCTCACCCCCTCCCTGGTTGGCCTCTCTCCTGACTGACTCTCACCCCTTCCCTGGTTGGCCTCTCTCCTGACTGACTTTCACTCCTTCCCTGGTTGGCCTCTCATCTGACTCCCACCCCTTCCCTGGTTGGCCTCTCTCCTGACTGACTCTCACCCCTCCCTGGTTGGCCTCTCTCCTGACTGACTCTCACCCCCTCCCTGGTTGGCCTCTCTCCTGGACTGACTCCCACCCCTCCCTGGTTGGCCTCTCTCCTGACTGACTCCCACCCCCTCCCTGGTTGGCCTCTCTCCTGACTGACTCCCACCCCCTCCCTGGTTGGCCTCTCTCCTGACTGACTCTCACCCCTTCCCTGGTTGGCCTCTCTCCTGACTGACTCTCACCCCCTCCTTGGTTGGCCTCTCATCTGACTCTCACCCCCTCCCTGGTTGGCCTCTCTCCTGACTGACTTTCACTCCTTCCCTGGTTGGCCTCTCTCCTGACTCTCACCCCTTCCCTGGTTGGCCTCTCTCCTGACTGACTTTAACTCCTTCCCTGGGTGGCCTCTCTCTGACTCTCACCCCCTCCCTGGTTGGCCTCTCTCCTGACTGACTCTCACCCCTTCCCTGGTTGGCCTCTCATGCTGACTCTCACCCCCTCCCTTGTTGGCCTCTCTCCTGACTGACTCTCACCCCTTCCCTGGTTGGCCTCTCTCCTGACTGACTCTCACCCCCTCCCTGGTTGGCCTCTCTCCTCATCTGACTCTCACCCCCTCCCTGGTTGGCCTCTCTCCTGACTGACTTTCACTCCTTCCCTGGTTGGCCTCTCTCCTGACTCACCCCTTCCCTTGTTGGCCTCTCTCCTGACTGACTTTCACTCCTTCCCTGGTTGGCCTCTCTCCTGACTGACTCTCACCCCCTCCCTGGTTGGCCTCTCTCCTGACTCTCACCCCTTCCCTGGTTGGCCTCTCTCCTGACTGACTCTCACCCCTTCCCTGGTTGGCCTCTCTCCTGACTGACTCCCACCCCCTCCCTGGTTGGCCTCTCTCCTGACTGACTCTCACCCCCTCCCTGGTTGGCCTCTCTCCTGACTCTCACCCCCTCCCTGGTTGGCCTCTCTCCTGACTGACTCTCACCCCCTCCCTGGTTGGCCTCTCATCCTGACTGACTCCCACCCCCTCCCTGGTTGGCCTCTCATCTGACTCTCACCCCCTCCCTGGTTGGCCTCTCATCTGACTCTCACCCCCTCCCTGGTTGGCCTCTCATCTGACTCACCCCTTCCCTGGTTGGCCTCTCTCCTGACTCTCACCCCCTCCCTGGTTGGCCTCTCTCCTGACTGACTCTCACCCCCTCCCTGGTTGGCCTCTCTCCTGACTGACTTTCACTCCTTCCCTGGTTGGCCTCTCTCCTGACTCTCACCCCTTCCCTGGTTGGCCTCTTTCCTGACTGACTTTAACTCCTTCCTTGGGTGGCCTCTCTCCTGACTCTCACCCCCTCCCTGGTTGTCCTCTCTCCTGACTGACTCTCACCCCCTCCCTGGTTGGCCTCTCTCCTGACTCTCACCCCCTCCCTGGTTGTCCTCTCTCCTGACTGACTCTCACCCCCTCCCTGGTTGGCCTCTCATCTGACTCTCACCCCCTCACTGGTTGGCCTCTCATCTGACTCTCACCCCCTCCCTGGTTGGCCTCTCATCTGACTCTCACCCCCTCCCTGGTTGGCCTCTCATCTGACTCACCCCTTCCCTGGTTGGCCTCTCTCCTGACTCTCACCCCTTCCCTGGTTGGCCTCTCTCCTGACTCCCACCCCTCCCTGGTTGGCCTCTCTCCTGACTGACTCCCACCCCCTCCCTGGTTGGCCTCTCTCCTGACTGACTCCCCCCCCCTCCCTGGTTGGCCTCTCTCCTGACTGACTCTCACCCCTTCCCTGGTTGGCCTCTCATCTGACTCTCACCCCCTCCCTGGTTGGCCTCTCTCCTGACTGACTCTCACCCCCTCCCTGGTTGGCCTCTCTCCTGACTGACTCTCACCCCTTCCCTGGTTGGCCTCTCTCCTGACTGACTCTCACCCCCTCCCTGGTTGGCCTCTCTCCTGACTGACTCTCACCCCTTCCCTGGTTGGCCTCTCTCCTGACTGACTTTCACTCCTTCCCTGGTTGGCCTCTCTCCTGACTGACTTCACCCCTTCCCTGGTTGGCCTCTCTCCTGACTGACTCTCAC
>NW_025754975.1:0-8373 GCF_021184085.1 Oncorhynchus gorbuscha
ATAGAGAATATAGAGCGACTGGTCTAGTATTATAGATGGAGAATATAGAGCGACTGGTCTAGTATTATAGATGGAGAATATAGAGCGACTGGTCTAGTATTATAGTTATAGAGAATATAGAGCGACTGGTCTAGTAATATAGATATAGAGAATATAGAGCGACTGGTCTAGTAATATAGATATAGAGAATATAGAGCGACTGGTCTAGTAATATAGATATAGAGAATATAGAGCGACTGGTCTAGTAATAGATATAGAGAATATAGAGCGACTGGTCTAGTAATATAGGCGACTGGTCTAGTAATATAGATATAGAGAATATAGAGCGACTGGTCTAGTAATATAGACGGAGAATATAGAGCGACTGGTCTAGTAATATAGATATAGAGAATATAGAGCGACTGGTCTAGTAATAGATATAGAGAATATAGAGCGACTGGTCTAGTAATATAGAGCGACTGGTCTAGTAATATAGATATAGAGAATATAGAGCGACTGGTCTAGTAATATAGACGGAGAATATAGAGCGACTGGTCTAGTAATATAGACGGAGAATATATATATATATATTTAAACATATCATAAAAAAACATAAGCCTCAGCAACATTAATGTATTAAAAACAGTTCTGTAGCAATGAGGTTTATGCAGTAGGCTATAGACCCAAAACATTATCACTGCATATTGGCTTTGCTTGAAGGCTATAGACCCAATACATTATCACTGCATATTGGCTTTGCTTGAAGGCTATAGACCCAAAACATTATCACTGCATATTGGCTTTGCTTGAAGGCTATAGACCCAATACATTATCACTGCATATTGGCTTTGCTTGAAGGCTATAGACCCAATACATTATCACTGCATATTGGCTTTGCTTGAAGGCTGTAGGCCCAATACATTAAGAAAAATAATTAAACTAATTCCCATAACATTTCGTGACCTTAAAAAAGCCTCATTTGAAAACTTGGGACAGTCACATCATGAGCATTCATGCTGGCGCGTTTTTTCAAATCTGCTCCATCTCCAACAGCCTACTGTAAAACATACAGATTCACAGACTAGCTGCATATCAACGTCAACAATGCTGATCCAAGGAAATAAATGCCCTGGCACGAGGCCTGCCGTCAGCAGCAAGAAACTAATAAAACAAATAGGAATGTTTGGTGATCGACTAGAAACGCCTTGGAGACCGACCAGTTGGTGATCACTGCTCTAGAGAGACTGACCTGGTAGTATAGATATAGAGAATCTAGAGAGACTGACCTGGTAGTATAGATATAGAGAATCTAGAGAGACTGACCTGGTAGTATAGATATAGAGAATCTAGAGAGACTGACCTGGTAGTATAGATATAGAGAATCTAGAGAGACTGACCTGGTAGTATAGATATAGAGAATCTAGAGAGACTGACCTGGTAATATAGATATAGAGAATCTAGAGAGACTGACCTGGTAGTATAGATATAGAGAATCTAGAGAGACTGACCTGGTAGTATAGATATAGAGAATCTAGAGAGACTGACCTGGTAGTATAGAAATAGAGAATCTAGAGACTGACCTGGTAGTATAGATATAGAGAATCTAGAGAGACTGACGGGGTAGTATAGATATAGAGAATCTAGAGACTGACCGAGTAGTATAGATATAGAGAATCTAGAAAGACTGACCGAGTAGTATATAGAGAATGTAGAGAAACTGACCTAGTAGTATAGATATAGAGAATATAGAGAGACTGGCATAGTAGTATAGATATAGAGAATCTAGAGAGACTGACCGAGTAGTATATAGAGAATGTAGAGAAACTGACCTAGTAGTATAGATATAGAGAATCTAGAGAGACATACCGACAGTGCAGACGGTGGATCCTCCTTCATCCAGCACGTCTACAGTCTCAGCTAGCAGAAGCTGAACTTTAGGTACTACAGTCAGCATAGCCAGGATGTCCAGGGCGAAACGCACCGTATCAGACCTGGTAGACAGAACCGTAAATAAGACAGTATTATCTCTATGGGGGTACAGCAGTCTTACTGACAAGGGGAGGAGGATCCTGAGCAGGACTTTTATCTTAGCTCACTATAGATATAACTGTAACTTTTTAAATCACAATGTGTGTATAGATGTTATCCAACGTGTACATTTTGTCATGACAACAAAACGATGGCGAGAAACTGGCCGAAGAGATATGTGAAGTCTTCATCAGAAGAATGTGCAGGTGTTAAAATCAGGTCAATTAGAGAGACTACAGGTAACCTACCTGCCATAGTAAGTCCTCCAGTAGAATCAGGTCAATTAGAGAGACTACAGGTAACCTACCTGCCATAGTAAGTCCTCCAGTAGAATCAGGTCAATTAGAGAGACTAGCAGGTAACCTACCTGCCATAGTAACTCCTCCAGTAGAATCAGGTCAATTAGGAGAGACTACAGGTAACCTACCTGCCATAGTAACTCCTCCAGTAGAATCAGGTCAATTAGAGAGACTACAGGTAACCTACCTGCCATAATAACTCCTCCAGTAGAATCAGGTCAATTAGAGAGACTACAGGTAACCTACCTGCCATAATAACTCCTCCAGTAGAATCAGGTCAATTAGAGAGACTACAGGTAACCTACCTGCCATAATAACTCCTCCAGTAGAATCAGGTCAATTAGAGAGACTACAGGTAACCTACCTGCCATAGTAACTCCTCCAGTAGAATCAGGTCAATTAGAGAGACTACAGGTAACCTACCTGCCATAGTAAGTCCTCCAGTAGAATCAGGTCAATTAGAGACTACAGGTAACCTACCTGCCATAGTAAGTCCTCCAGTAGAATCAGGTCAATTAGAGAGACTACAGGTAACCTACCTGCCATAGTAACTCCTCCAGTAGAATCAGGTCAATTAGAGAGACTACAGGTAACCTACCTGCCATAGTAACTCCTCCAGTAGAATCAGGTCAATTAGAGAGACTACAGGTAACCTACCTGCCATAGTAAGTCCTCCAGTAGAATCAGGTCAATTAGAGACTACAGGTAACCTACCTGCCATAATAACTCCTCCAGTAGAATCAGGTCAATTAGAGAGACTACAGGTAACCTACCTGCCATAGTAAGTCCTCCAGTAGAATCAGGTCAATTAGAGAGACTACAGGTAACCTACCTGCCATAATAACTCCTCCAGTAGAATCAGGTCAATTAGAGAGACTACAGGTAACCTACCTGCCATAGTAACTCCTCCAGTAGAATCAGGTCAATTAGAGAGACTACAGGTAACCTACCTGCCATAATAACTCCTCCAGTAGAATCAGGTCAATTAGAGAGACTACAGGTAACCTACCTGCCATAGTAAGTCCTCCAGTAGAATCAGGTCAATTAGAGAGACTACAGGTAACCTACCTGCCATAATAACTCCTCCAGTAGAATCAGGTCAATTAGAGAGACTACAGGTAACCTACCTGCCATAGTAACTCCTCCAGTAGAATCAGGTCAATTAGAGACTACAGGTAACCTACCTGCCATAGTAAGTCCTCCAGTAGAATCAGGTCAATTAGAGAGACTACAGGTAACCTACCTGCCATAGTAAGTCCTCCAGTAGAATCAGGTCAATTAGAGAGACTACAGGTAACCTACCTGCCATAGTAAGTCCTCCAGTAGAATCAGGTCAATTAGAGAGACTACAGGTAACCTACCTGCCATAGTAACTCCTCCAGTAGAATCAGGTCAATTAGAGAGACTACAGGTAACCTACCTGCCATAATAACTCCTCCAGTAGAATCAGGTCAATTAGAGAGACTACAGGTAACCTACCTGCCATAGTAAGTCCTCCAGTAGAATCAGGTCAATTAGAGAGACTACAGGTAACCTACCTGCCATAATAACTCCTCCAGTAGAATCAGGTCAATTAGAGAGACTACAGGTAACCTACCTGCCATAATAACTCCTCCAGTAGAATCAGGACAATTAGAGAGACTACAGGTAACCTACCTGCCATAGTAACTCCTCCAGTAGAATCAGGTCAATTAGAGAGACTACAGGTAACCTACCTGCCATAGTAACTCCTCCAGTAGAATCAGGACAATTAGAGAGACTACAGGTAACCTACCTGCCATAATAACTCCTCCAGTAGAATCAGGTCAATTAGAGAGACTACAGGTAACCTACCTGCCATAGTAACTCCTCCAGTAGAATCAGGTCAATTAGAGAGACTACAGGTAACCTACCTGCCATAATAACTCCTCCAGTAGAATCAGGTCAATTAGAGAGACTACAGGTAACCTACCTGCCATAGTAACTCCTCCAGTAGAATCAGGTCAATTAGAGAGACTACAGGTAACCTACCTGCCATAGTAACTCCTCCAGTAGAATCAGGACAATTAGAGAGACTACAGGTAACCTACCTGCCATAATAACTCCTCCAGTAGAATCAGGTCAATTAGAGAGACTACAGGTAACCTACCTGCCATAGTAACTCCTCCAGTAGAATCAGGTCAATTAGAGAGACTACAGGTAACCTACCTGCCATAGTAACTCCTCCAGTAGAATCAGGTCAATTAGAGAGACTACAGGTAACCTACCTGCCATAATAACTCCTCCAGTAGAATCAGGTCAATTAGAGAGACTACAGGTAACCTACCTGCCATAGTAACTCCTCCAGTAGAATCAGGTCAATTAGAGAGACTACAGGTAACCTACCTGCCATAGTAACTCCTCCAGTAGAATCAGGTCAATTAGAGAGACTACAGGTAACCTACCTGCCATAGTAACTCCTCCAGTAGAATCAGGTCAATTAGAGAGACTACAGGTAACCTACCTGCCATAGTAACTCCTCCAGTAGAATCAGGTCAATTAGAGAGACTACAGGTAACCTACCTGCCATAATAACTCCTCCAGTAGAATCAGGTCAATTAGAGAGACTACAGGTAACCTACCTGCCATAATAACTCCTCCAGTCACAGGCTATGGAGATGAGTTGTAACACGAGGGGAATACAGGAGAGCTTGTGAAACACCTCCACAGGTTCCCAGTGAAGCTGAGTGGGTCCACAGTCTATTAGAAAGTCCATCATGTCCACCACCTGCTCATGACTGTACGAACACGACTGTGGGGGGAGGGGGGGGCACAGACACACAACAAGTCATCAATAAAGTCAAAATCAACCAATTTTCTTTTTCTATTGTGTTATTGATTGTACGTTTGTTTACTCCGTGTGTAACTCTGTGTTGTTGTTTACCCGTGTGTAACTGTGTGTTGTTGTTTACTCCATGTGTAACTCTGTGTTGTTGTTTACTCCATGTGTAACTGTGTTGTTGTTTACTCCGTGTGTAAATCTGTGTTGTTGTTTACTCCATGTGTAAATCTGTGTTGTTGTTTACTCCATGTGTAACTGTGTGTTGTTGTTTACCCGTGTGTAAATCTGTGTTGCTGTTTACTCCGTGTAAATCTGTGTTGTTGTTTACTCCGTGTGTAACTGTGTGTTGTTGTTCACTCCGTGTGTAACTTTGTGTGTTGTTGTTTACTCCATGTGTAACTCTGTGTTGTTGTTTACTCCGTGTGTAAATCTGTGTTGTTGTTTACTCCGTGTGTAAATCTGTGTTGTTTACTCATGTGTAACTCTGTGTTGTTGTTTACTCCAAGTGTAACTCTGTTGTTGTTTGTGTCAACACTGCTTTGCTTTATCTTGACCAGGCCGTAGTTGTAAATGAGAACTTGTTAAATTAAAAGGTGAAATAAATAAAAAATTAATAAAAACAAATCAATCAATCAATCACTGAAATCAATCAATTAGTCTTCATTATCCATAATCAATCATTAAACTAATCAATACATACATCTTTATCATCCAAAAGGTACATATGTTGATCATATGTAAATGCATGTTAGTTCGTGTGTTCACCTCAGGACATCACTTCAATAGGGAATCTACCTTGTAGTAAGGCTGAGGGTGAACTTGAGCACCCCCTTCAGTTCTCTGGAGGGACTGTTTGACTTGCTCCACCTTGACAGCCAGGTGGGCCTCGAAGTACCTTCTCAGGCACATACAGGTGTGTTTGGCTGTCTGACGGCTGAGAGAACACCTGGTCAAGCCACTCAACATGGCCCCCTGGTCCTCTGGGTTCAGGATCTCTAATGTACTGATCTAGAGAGAGAGACAGAGACAGAGAGAGAGACAGAGAGAGATGAGAGATGAGAGATAGAGAGAGAGATAGAGAGAGAGAGATAGAGAGAGAGATAGAGAGAGATAGAGAGATAGAGAGGGGATACACAGCCACTGGGTCATGGGTCAGAGGGAAAAAAACACAGTCCTGACGAGAACGTTTTCACAAATTAAACTTAGCGACCGCACCCTTCAGGGCTGTGACGCTACAAAAAGGAAAGCAATTTCAAAGGTCCTCTGGCATCACAACTGTCTTCAAAAAGGAAATCAGTAGCTGAGGGACTATTATAGAAATCCAGGCAGTGGGAATACTGCAAGGGGGACTACTGAGCTCTACTTCATTCAGAGACAATCTCCCTTACTCACCAGGTTAACTGTCCTGATGACTGCAGTAAGATTCTCATTCAGAGCCACATCTCCTCTACATTTACATTTACATTTAAGCTATTTAGCAGACTTCCATCTCAGAGCGACTTACAAATTGGTGCATTCACCTTATGACATCCAGTGGGACAGTCACTTAACAATAGCATCTAAAACTTAGGGGGTAGGGGTGTGAGAGGGATACTTAACCTATCCTAGGTATTCTAAAGAGGTGGGGGTCGGTGTCTCCGGAAGGTGGTGATTGGACTCGCTGTCCCATGCCACCAGGTTAACTGTACTGATGACTGCAGTAAGTCTCTCATTCAGAGCCAATCTCCCCCGTCTCTCTCCCCTACTCACCAGGTTGACTGTACTGATGACTGCAGTAAATCTCTCATTCAGAGCCAATCTCCCCCGTCTCTCCCCCTACTCACCAGGTTAACTGTCCTGATGACTGCAGTAAGAGTCTCTCATTCAGAGCCAATCTCCCCCGTCTCTCTCCCCTACTCACCAGGTTGACTGTACTGATGACTGCAGTAAATCTCTCATTCAGAGCCAATCTCCCCCGTCTCTCTCCCCTACTCACCAGGTTGACTGTACTGATGACTGCAGTAAATCTCTCATTCAGAGCCAATCTCCCCCGTCTCTCCCCCTACTCACCAGGTTAACTAGTCTCCTGAGGCCATCCTGGTGGTCAAACAGCTGCAGTATGGCTCTGAATGAGAAGGAGATGGAGAAGAATATGGTGGTGTGGCAGCAGCCCGACGCGTGGGAACACTCCAGGAGCCACAAAGCATAGCCCACCATGTCTGACAGCACACTGTCCGGCAGCATACACACCTGTAGGAGGAAGAGACAGTCAGGTAACAGACACACATGTAGGAGGAATAGACAGTCAGGGAACAGACACCTGTAGGAGGGAGAGACAGTCAGGTAACAGACACACCTGTAGGAGGAAGAGACAGTCAGGTAACAGACACGCCTGTAGGAGGGATAGACAGTCAGGGAACAGACACACCTGTAGGAGGAAGAGACAGTCAGGTAACAGACACACCTGTAGGAGGGATAGACAGTCAGGGAACAGACACACCTGTAGGAGGAAGAGACAGTCAGGTAACAGACACGCCTGTAGGAGGAAGAGACAGTCAGGTACCAGACACACCTGTAGGAGGGAGACAGTCAGCTAACAGACACACCTGTAGGAGGGAGAGACAGTCAGCTAACAGACACACCTGTAGGAGGGAGAGACAGTCAGGTAACAGACACACCTGTAGGAGGAAGAGACAGTCAGGTAACAGACACACCTGTAGGAGGAAGAGACAGTCAGGTAACAGACACACCTGTAGGAGGGAGAGACAGTCAGGTAACAGACACCTGTAGGAGGGAGAGACAGTCAGGTAACAGACACCTGTAGGAGGGACAGACAGTCAGGCAACAGGTAACAGACACACCTGTAGGAGGGAGAGACAGTCAGGTAACAGACACCTGTAGGAGGAAGAGACAGTCAGGTAACAGACACACCTGTAGGAGGGAGAGACAGTCAGGTAACAGACACCTGTAGGAGGGACAGACAGTCAGGCAACAGGTAACAGACACGCCTGTAGGAGGAAGAGACAGTCAGGTAACAGACACACCTGTAGGAGGAAGAGACAGTCAGGTAACAGACACACCTGTAGGAGGGAGAGACAGTCAGGTAACAGACACACCTGTAGGAGGAAGAGACAGTCAGGTAACAGACACACCTGTAGGAGGAAGAGACAGTCAGGTAACAGACACACCTGTAGGAGGGAGAGACAGTCAGGTAACAGACACACCTGTAGGAGGAAGAGACAGTCAGGTAACAGACACACCTGTAGGAGGAAGAGACAGTCAGGTAAC
>NW_025754976.1:0-8372 GCF_021184085.1 Oncorhynchus gorbuscha
TCCTGCTAACAAGCTTTTTTAGCATTGAAGTGCGAACAAATGTTTTAAAAATGCGTAGTTTCATTCCATGTGTAAGTGCCATTTTACATTTTTTTTGCCTCTTCCATCAGTTCGTATTGGTCATATTGATTACAAAGAACCCCAGTGGCCGAAGACACTGGCCTCCTAAGCCATGGATTGTGAGGTTTAGTCTTTTCTGAAGTGGCTGAAAGCAGAGTTGTGCAGCGGATGTGTGCTGGGCCCATAACCCAGAGGTCAATGGATTGAAACCATCCTCTGCTAACCAGTCTGTTTTTAAAATGAAACGCAAACAGAAATAAGAAAGCGGAATTTCATGGCAAGTCCCATCTGGGGTGTTTGAAAATAGTGGCGTGGAAGTTTGCTGGGTCCATAACCCAGAGGTTGATGGATCAAAAACAATTTCCACTAACCAGCTTTTTTAGCATTGAAGTGCAAACAAATATTTAAAAAAATGCGTAGTTTCATTCCATGTGTAAGTGCCATTATACATTTTTTTACCTCTTCCATCAGTTCGTATTGGTCATATTGATTACAAAGAACCCCAGTGGCCTTAGACACTGGCCTCCTAAGCCATGGATTGTGAGATCTAGTCTTTTCTGAAATGTCTGAAAGCAGAGTGGTGCAGTGGAAGTGTGCTGGGCGCATAACCCAGAGGTTGATGGATCAAAAGCTTTTCCTGCTAACAAGCTTTTTTTAGCATTGAAGTGCGAACAAATGTTTTAAAAAATGCGTAGTTTCATTCCATGTGTAAGTGCCATTTTACATTTTTTTGCCTCTTCCATCAGTTCGTATTGGTCATATTGATTACAAATAACCCCAGTGGCCGAAGACACTGGCCTCCTAAGCCATGGATTGTGAGGTTTAGTCTTTTCTGAAGTGGCTGAAAGCAGAGTTGTGCAGCGGATAGCTGGGCCCATAACCCAGAGGTCAATGGATTGAAACCATCCTCTGCTAACCAGTCTGTTTTTAAAATGAAAGCAAACAGAAATGGAATTTCATGGGAATGTGTCAGTGCCATACATTACACATTGTTTTTGCTGCTTCTATCAGTTTGTACTGGTTTGAAAAGTAAAAAGTGCCCCAGTGGCCTAATGGATAAGGCACTGGCCTCCTAAGCCAGGGATTGTGGGTTCAAGTCCCATCTGGGGTGTTTGAAAGATAGTGGCGCATGGGTCCATAACCCAGAGGTTGATGGATCAAAAACAATTTCCACTAACCAGCTTTTTTAGCATTGAAGTGCAAACAAATATTTTAAAAAATGCGTAGTTTCATTCCATGTGTAAGTGCCATTATACATTTTTTTTTTACCTCTTCCATCAGTTCGTATTGGTCATATTGATTACAAAGAACCCCAGTGGCCTTAGACACTGGCCTCCTAAGCCATGGATTGTGAGATCTAGTCTTTTCTGAAATGTCTGAAAGCAGAGTGGTGCAGTGGAAGTGTGCTGGGCGCATAACCCAGAGGTTGATGGATCAAAAGCTTTTCCTGCTAACAAGCTTTTTTTAGCATTGAAGTGCGAACAAATGTTTTAAAAAATGCGTAGTTTCATTCCATGTGTAAGTGCCATTTTACATTTTTTTGCCTCTTCCATCAGTTCGTATTGGTCATATTGATTACAAATAACCCCAGTGGCCGAAGACACTGGCCTCCTAAGCCATGGATTGTGAGGTTTAGTCTTTTCTGAAGTGGCTGAAAGCAGAGTTGTGCAGCGGATGCGAGCTGGGCCCATAATCCAGAGGTTGATGGATCAAAAACAATTTCCACTAACCAGCTTTTTTAGCATTGAAGTGCAAACAAATATTTTAAAAAATTCGTAGTTTCATTCCATGTGTAAGTGCCATTATACATTTTTTTTTACCTCTTCCATCAGTTCGTATTGGTCATATTGATTACAAAGAACCCCAGTGTCCTTAGACACTGGCCTCCTAAGCCATGGATTGTGAGGTTTAGTCTTTTCTAAAATGTCTGAAAGCAGAGTGGTGCCGTGGAAGTGTGCTGGGCGCATAACCCAGAGGTTGATGGATCAAAAGCTTTTCCTGCTAACAAGCTTTTTTTAGCATTGAAGTGCAAACAAATATTTTAAAAAATGCGTAGTTTCATTCCATGTGTAAGTGCCATTATACATTTTTTTTTTACCTCTTCCATCAGTTCGTATTGGTCATATTGATTACAAAGAACCCCAGTGGCCTTAGACACTGGCCTCCTAAGCCATGGATTGTGAGATCTAGTCTTTTCTGAAATGTCTGAAAGCAGAGTGGCGCAGTGGAAGTGTGCTGGGCGCATAACCCAGAGGTTGATGGATCAAAAGCTTTTCCTGCTAACAAGCTTTTTTTAGCATTGAAGTGCGAACAAATGTTTTAAAAAATGCGTAGTTTCATTCCATGTGTAAGTGCCATTTTACATTTTTTTTGCCTCTTCCATCAGTTCGTATTGGTCATATTGATTACAAATAACCCCAGTGGCCGAAGACACTGGCCTCCTAAGCCATGGATTGTGAGGTTTAGTCTTTTCTGAAGTGGCTGAAAGCAGAGTTGTGCAGCGGATGCGAGCTGGGCCCATAACCCAGAGGTCAATGGATTGAAACCATCCTCTGCTAACCAGTCTGTTTTTAAAATGAAACGCAAACAGAAATAAGAAAGCGGAATTTCATGGGCATGTGTCAGTGCCATACATTACACATTGTTTTTGCTGCTTCTATCAGTTTGTACTGTTTGGAAAAAGTAAAAAGTGCCCCAGTGGCCTAATGGATAAGGCACTGGCCTCCTAAGCCAGGGATTGTGGGTTCAAGTCCCATCTGGGGTGTTTGAAAGATAGTGGTGCACCGGAAGTTTGCTGGGTCCATAACCCAGAGGTTGATGGATCAAAAACAATTTCCACTAACCAGCTTTTTTAGCATTGAAGTGCAAACAAATATTTTAAAAAATGCGTAGTTTCATTCCATGTGTAAGTGCCATTATACATTTTTTTTACCTCTTCCATCAGTTCGTATTGGTCATATTGATTACAAAGAACCCCAGTGGCCTTAGACACTGGCCTCCTAAGCCATGGATTGTGAGATCTAGTCTTTTCTGAAATGTCTGAAAGCAGAGTGGCGCAGTGGAAGTGTGCTGGGCGCATAACCCAGAGGTTGATGGATCAAAAGCTTTTCCTGCTAACAAGCATTTTTTAGCATTGAAGTGCAAACAAATATTTTAAAAAATGCGTAGTTTCATTCCATGTGTAAGTGCCATTATACATTTTTTTTTTACCTCTTCCATCAGTTCGTATTGGTCATATTGATTACAAAGAACCCCAGTGGCCTTAGACACTGGCCTCCTAAGCCATGGATTGTGAGATCTAGTCTTTTCTGAAATGGCTGAAAGCAGAGTGGCGCAGTGGAAGTGTGCTGGGCGCATAACCCAGAGGTTGATGGATCAAAAGCTTTTCCTGCTAACAAGCTTTTTTAGCATTGAAGTGCGAACAAATGTTTTAAAAAATGCGTAGTTTCATTCCATGTGTAAGTGCCATTTTACATTTTTTTGCCTCTTCCATCAGTTCGTATTGGTCATATTGATTACAAATAACCCCAGTGGCCGAAGACACTGGCCTCCTAAGCCATGGATTGTGAGGTTTAGTCTTTTCTGAAGTGGCTGAAAGCAGAGTTGTGCAGCGGATGCGAGCTGGGCCCATAACCCAGAGGTCAATGGATTGAAACCATCCTCTGCTAACCAGTCTGTTTTTAAAATGAAACGCAAACAGAAATAAGAAAGCGGAATTTCATGGGCATGTGTCAGTGCCATACATTACACATTGTTTTTGCTGCTTCTATCAGTTTGTACTGTTTGGAAAAAGTAAAAAAGTGCCCCAGTGGCCTAATGGATAAGGCACTGGCCTCCTAAGCCAGGGATTGTGGGTTCAAGTCCCATCTGGGGTGTTTGAAAATAGTGGTGCACCGGAAGCTTGCTGGGTCCATAACCCAGAGGTTGATGGATCAAAAACAATTTCCACTAACCAGCTTTTTTAGCATTGAAGTGCAAACAAATATTTTAAAAAATGCGTAGTTTCATTCCATGTGTAAGTGCCATTATACATTTTTTTTACCTCTTCCATCAGTTCGTATTGGTCATATTGATTACAAAGAACCCCAGTGGCCTTAGACACTGGCCTCCTAAGCCATGGATTGTGAGATCTAGTCTTTTCTGAAATGTCTGAAAGCAGAGTGGTGCAGCTGGAAGTGTGCTGGGCGCATAACCCAGAGGTCAATGGATTGAAACCATCCTCTGCTAACCAGTCTGTTTTTAAAATGAAACGCAAACAGAAATAAGAAAGCGGAATTTCATGGGCATGTGTCAGTGCCATACATTACACATTGTTTTTGCTGCTTCTATCAGTTTGTACTGTTTTGAATAAAATTGCCCCAGTGGCCTAATGGATAAGGCACTGGCCTCCTAAGCCAGGGATTGTGGGTTCAAGTCCCATCTGGGGTGTTTGAAAGATAGTGGTGCACCGGAAGTTTGCTGGGTCCATAACCCAGAGGTTGATGGATCAAAAACAATTTCCACTAACCAGCTTTTTTAGCATTGAAGTGCAAACAAATATTTTAAAAAATGCGTAGTTTCATTCCATGTGTAAGTGCCATTATACATTTTTTTACCTCTTCCATCAGTTCGTATTGGTCATATTGATTACAAAGAACCCCAGTGGCCTTAGACACTGGCCTCCTAAGCCATGGATTGTGAGATCTAGTCTTTTCTGAAATGGCTGAAAGCAGAGTGGCGCAGTGGAAGTGTGCTGGGCGCATAACCCAGAGGTTGATGGATCAAAAGCTTTTCCTGCTAACAAGCTTTTTTAGCATTGAAGTGCGAACAAATGTTTTAAAAAATGCGTAGTTTCATTCCATGTGTAAGTGCCATTATACATTTTTTTTACCTCTTCCATCAGTTCGTATTGGTCATATTGATTACAAAGAACCCCAGTGGCCTTAGACACTGGCCTCCTAAGCCATGGATTGTGAGATCTAGTCTTTTCTGAAATGTCTGAAAGCAGAGTGGTGCAGTGGAAGTGTGCTGGGCGCATAACCCAGAGGTTGATGGATCAAAAGCTTTTCCTGCTAACAAGCTTTTTTTAGCATTGAAGTGCAAACAAATATTTTAAAAAATGCGTAGTTTCATTCCATGTGTAAGTGCCATTATACATTTTTTTTTACCTCTTCCATCAGTTCGTATTGGTCATATTGATTACAAAGAACCCCAGTGGCCTTAGACACTGGCCTCCTAAGCCATGGATTGTGAGATCTAGTCTTTTCTGAAATGTCTGAAAGCAGAGTGGTGCAGTGGAAGTGTGCTGGGCGCATAACCCAGAGGTTGATGGATCAAAAGCTTTTCCTGCTAACAAGCTTTTTTTAGCATTGAAGTGCGAACAAATGTTTTAAAAAATGCGTAGTTTCATTCCATGTGTAAGTGCCATTTTACATTTTTTTTGCCTCTTCCATCAGTTCGTATTGGTCATATTGATTACAAATAACCCCAGTGGCCGAAGACACTGGCCTCCTAAGCCATGGATTGTGAGGTTTAGTCTTTTCTGAAGTGGCTGAAAGCAGAGTTGTGCAGCGGATGCGAGCTGGGCCCATAACCCAGAGGTCAATGGATTGAAACCATCCTCTGCTAACCAGTCTGTTTTTAAAATGAAACGCAAACAGAAATAAGAAAGCGGAATTTCATGGGAATGTGTCAGTGCCATACATTACACATTGTTTTTGCTGCTTCTATCAGTTCGTACTGTTTGGAAAAAGTAAAAAGTGCCCCAGTGGCCTAATGGATAAGGCACTAGCCTCCTAAGCCAGGGATTGTGGGTTCAAGTCTTTTCTGAAATGGCTGAAAGCAGAGCGGCGCAGCGGAAGTGTGCTGGACGCATAACCCAGAGGTTGATGGATCAAAAGCTTTCCTGCTAACAAGCATTTTTTAGCATTGAAGTGCAAACAAATATTTTAAAAAATGCGTAGTTTCATTCCATGTGTAAGTGCCGTTATACATTTTTTTTACCTCTTCCATCAGTTCGTATTGGTCATATTGATTACAAAGAACCCCAGTGGCCTTAGACACTGGCCTCCTAAGCCATGGATTGTGAGATCTAGTCTTTTCTGAAATGGCTGAAAGCAGAGTGGCGCAGCGGAAGTGTGCTGGGCGCATAACCCAGAGGTTGATGGATCAAAAGCTTTCCTGCTAACAAGCATTTTTTAGCATTGAAGTGCAAACAAATATTTTAAAAAATGCGTAGTTTCATTCCATGTGTAAGTGCCATTATACATTTTTTTTACCTCTTCCATCAGTTCGTATTGGTCATATTGATTACAAAGAACCCCAGTGGCCTTAGACACTGGCCTCCTAAGCCATGGATTGTGAGATCTAGTCTTTTCTGAAATGGCTGAAAGCAGAGTGGTGCAGTGGAAGTGTGCTGGGCGCATAACCCAGAGGTTGATGGATCAAAAGCTTTTCCTGCTAACAAGCTTTTTTAGCATTGAAGTGCAAACAAATTTTTAAAAAATGCGTAGTTTCATTCCATGTGTAAGTGCCATTATACATTTTTTTACCTCTTCCATCAGTTCGTATTGGTCATATTGATTACAAAGAACCCCAGTGGCCTTAGACACTGGCCTCCTAAGCCATGGATTGTGAGATCTAGTCTTTTCTGAAATGCTGAAAGCAGAGTGGCGCAGTGGAAGTGTGCTGGGCGCATAACCCAGAGGTTGATGGATCAAAAGCTTTTCCTGCTAACAAGCTTTTTTTAGCATTGAAGTGCGAACAAATGTTTTAAAAAATGGTTAGTTTCATTCCATGTGTAAGTGCCATTTTACATTTTTTTGCCTCTTCCATCAGTTCGTATTGGTCATATTGATTACAAAGAACCCCAGTGGCCGAAGACACTGGCCTCCTAAGCCATGGATTGTGAGGTTTAGTCTTTTCTGAAGTGGCTGAAAGCAGAGTTGTGCAGCGGATGCGAGCTGGGCCCATAACCCAGAGGTCAATGGATTGAAACCATCCTCTGCTAACCAGTCTGTTTTTAAAATGAAACGCAAACAGAAATAAGAAAGCGGAATTTCATGGGCATGTGTCAGTGCCATACATTACACATTGTTTTTGCTGCTTCTATCAGTTTGTACTGTTTGGAAAAGTAAAAATTGCCCCAGTGGCCTAATGGATAAGGCACTGGCCTCCTAAGCCAGGGATTGTGGGTTCAAGTCCCATCTGGGGTGTTTGAAAGATAGTGGTGCACCGGAAGTTTGCTGGGTCCATAACCCAGAGGTTGATGGATCAAAAACAATTTCCACTAACCAGCTTTTTTAGCATTGAAGTGCAAACAAATATTTAAAAAATGCGTAGTTTCATTCCATGTGTAAGTGCCATTATACATTTTTTTTTACCTCTTCCATCAGTTCGTATTGGTCATATTGATTACAAAGAACCCCAGTGGCCTTAGACACTGGCCTCCTAAGCCATGGATTGTGAGATCTAGTCTTTTCTGAAATGTCTGAAAGCAGAGTGGTGCAGTGGAAGTGTGCTGGGCGCATAACCCAGAGGTTGATGGATCAAAAGCTTTTCCTGCTAACAAGCTTTTTTAGCATTGAAGTGCAAACAAATGTTTTAAAAAATGCGTAGTTTCATTCCATGTGTAAGTGCCATTATACATTTTTTTTACCTCTTCCATCAGTTCGTATTGGTCATATTGATTACAAAGAACCCCAGTGGCCTTAGACACTGGCCTCCTAAGCCATGGATTGTGAGATCTAGTCTTTTCTGAAATGTCTGAAAGCAGAGTGGTGCAGTGGAAGTGTGCTGGGCGCATAACCCAGAGGTTGATGGATCAAAAGCTTTTCCTGCTAACAAGCTTTTTTAGCATTGAAGTGCAAACAAATGTTTTAAAAAATGCGTAGTTTCATTCCATGTGTAAGTGCCATTATACATTTTTTTACCTCTTCCATCAGTTCGTATTGGTCATATTGATTACAAAGAACCCCAGTGTCCTAAGACACTGGCCTCCTAAGCCATGGATTGTGAGATCTAGTCTTTTCTGAAATGTCTGAAAGCAGAGTGGTGCAGTGGAAGTGTGCTGGGCGCATAACCCAGAGGTTGATGGATCAAAAGCTTTTCCTGCTAACAAGCTTTTTTAGCATTGAAGTGCGAACAAATGTTTTAAATTACAAGTAACCCCAGTGGCCGAAGACACTGGCCTCCTAAGCCATGGATTGTGAGGTTTAGTCTTTTCTGAAGTGGCTGAAAGCAGAGTTGTGCAGCGGATGCGAGCTGGGCCCATAACCCAGAGGTCAATGGATTGAAACCATCCTCTGCTAACCAGTCTGTTTTTAAAATGAAAC
>NW_025754977.1:0-8369 GCF_021184085.1 Oncorhynchus gorbuscha
GACAAGCCAGAGACAAGCCAGACCACCAGCCAGAGACCAGCCAGAGACAAGCCAGAGACCAGCCAGAGACCAGCCAGAGACCAGCCAGAGACAAGCCAGAGACCAGCCAGAGACCAGCCAGAGACCAGCCAGAGACCAGCCAGACCACAAGCCAGAGACCAGCCAGAGACCAGCCAGAGACCAGCCAGAGACAAGCCAGAGACAAGCCAGAGACAAGCCAGAGACAAGCCAGAGACCAGCCAGAGACCAGCCAGAGACAAGCCAGAGACAAGCCAGAGACCAGCCAGAGACCAGCCAGAGACCAGCCAGAGACAAGCCAGAGACCAGCCAGAGACCAGCCAGAGACAAGCCAGAGACAAGCCAGAGACAAGCCAGAGACCAGCCAGAGACCAGCCAGAGACATGCCAGAGACCAGCCAGAGACAAGCCAGAGACAAGCCAGAGACAAGCCAGAGACCAGCCAGAGACCAGCCAGAGACAAGCCAGAGACCAGCCAGACCACCAGCCAGAGACCAGCCAGAGACCAGCCAGAGACCAGCCAGAGACAAGCCAGAGACCAGCCAGAGACCAGCCAGAGACAAGCCAGAGACAAGCCAGAGACAAGCCAGAGACCAGCCAGAGACCAGCCAGAGACATGCCAGAGACCAGCCAGAGACAAGCCAGAGACAAGCCAGAGACAAGCCAGAGACCAGCCAGAGACCAGCCAGAGACAAGCCAGAGACCAGCCAGACCACCAGCCAGAGACAAGCCAGAGACCAGCCAGACCACCAGCCAGAGACAAGCCAGAGACAAACCAGAGACAAGCCAGAGACCAGCCAGACCACCAGCCAGAGACAAGCCAGGGACCAGCCAGACCACCAGCCAGAGACAAGCCAGAGACCAGCCAGAGACCAGCCAGAGACAAGCCAGAGACAAGCCAGAGACCAGCCAGACCACCAGCCAGAGACCAGCCAGACCACCAGCCAGAGACCAGCCAGAGACCAGCCAGACCACCAGCCAGAGACCAGCCAGACCACAAGCCAGAGACAAGCCAGAGACAAGCCAGAGACAAGCCAGAGACCAGCCAGAGACCAGCCAGAGACCAGCCAGAGACCAGCCAGACCACCAGCCAGAGACCAGCCAGACCACCAGCCAGAGACCAGCCAGACCACAAGCCAGAGACAAGCCAGAGACAAGCCAGAGACAAGCCAGAGACCAGCCAGAGACCAGCCAGACCACCAGCCAGACCACCAGCCAGAGACAAGCCAGAGACCAGCCAGAGACCAGCCAGAGACCAGCCAGACCACCAGCCAGAGACCAGCCAGACCACAAGCCAGAGACAAGCCAGAGACAAGCCAGAGACAAGCCAGAGACCAGCCAGACCACCAGCCAGAGACCAGCCAGAGACAAGCCAGAGACAAGCCAGAGACAAGCCAGAGACCAGCCAGACCACCAGCCAGAGACAAGCCAGAGACCAGCCAGAGACAAGCCAGAGACCAGCCAGAGACAAGCCAGAGACCAGCCAGACCACCAGCCAGAGACCAGCCAGACCACCAGCCAGAGACCAGCCAGACCACAAGCCAGAGACAAGCCAGAGACAAGCCAGACCACAAGCCAGAGACAAGCCAGAGACCAGCCAGAGACCAGCCAGAGACAAGCCAGAGACAAGCCAGACCACAAGCCAGAGACAAGCCAGAGACAAGCCAGAGACAAGCCAGAGACAAGCCAGACCACAAGCCAGAGACAAGCCAGAGACCAGCCAGAGACCAGCCAGAGACAAGCCAGAGACAAGCCAGAGACCAGCCAGAGACCAGCCAGAGACAAGCCAGAGACAAGCCAGAGACCAGCCAGAGACAAGCCAGAGACAAGCCAGAGACCAGCCAGAGACCAGCCAGAGACAAGCCAGAGACAAGCCAGAGACCAGCCAGAGACAAGCCAGAGACAAGCCAGAGACAAGCCAGAGACCAGCCAGAGACAAGCCAGACCACCAGCCAGAGACAAGCCAGAGACCAGCCAGAGACTAGCCAGAGACCAGCCAGAGACCAGCCAGAGACCAGCCAGAGACCAGCCAGACCACCAGCCAGAGACAAGCCAGAGACCAGCCAGAGACAAGCCAGAGACAAGCCAGAGACAAGCCAGACCACCAGCCAGAGACCAGCCAGAGACAAGCCAGAGACCAGCCAGAGACCAGCCAGAGACCAGCCAGAGACAAGCCAGAGACCAGCCAGAGACCAGCCAGAGACCAGCCAGAGACCAGCCAGACCACAAGCCAGAGACCAGCCAGAGACCAGCCAGAGACCAGCCAGAGACAAGCCAGAGACAAGCCAGAGACAAGCCAGAGACAAGCCAGAGACCAGCCAGAGACCAGCCAGAGACAAGCCAGAGACAAGCCAGAGACCAGCCAGAGACCAGCCAGAGACCAGCCAGAGACAAGCCAGAGACCAGCCAGAGACCAGCCAGAGACAAGCCAGAGACAAGCCAGAGACCAGCCAGAGACCAGCCAGAGACCAGCCAGAGACATGCCAGAGACCAGCCAGAGACAAGCCAGAGACAAGCCAGAGACAAGCCAGAGACCAGCCAGAGACCAGCCAGAGACAAGCCAGAGACCAGCCAGACCACCAGCCAGAGACCAGCCAGAGACCAGCCAGAGACAAGCCAGAGACCAGCCAGAGACCAGCCAGAGACAAGCCAGAGACAAGCCAGAGACAAGCCAGAGACAAGCCAGAGACCAGCCAGAGACCAGCCAGAGACCAGCCAGAGACATGCCAGAGACCAGCCAGAGACAAGCCAGAGACAAGCCAGAGACAAGCCAGAGACCAGCCAGAGACCAGCCAGAGACAAGCCAGAGACCAGCCAGACCACCAGCCAGAGACAAGCCAGAGACCAGCCAGACCACCAGCCAGAGACAAGCCAGAGACAAACCAGAGACAAGCCAGAGACCAGCCAGACCACCAGCCAGAGACAAGCCAGGGACCAGCCAGACCACCAGCCAGAGACAAGCCAGAGACCAGCCAGAGACCAGCCAGAGACAAGCCAGAGACAAGCCAGAGACCAGCCAGACCACCAGCCAGAGACCAGCCAGACCACCAGCCAGAGACCAGCCAGAGACCAGCCAGACCACCAGCCAGAGACCAGCCAGACCACAAGCCAGAGACAAGCCAGAGACAAGCCAGAGACCAGCCAGAGACCAGCCAGAGACCAGCCAGAGACCAGCCAGAGACCAGCCAGACCACAAGCCAGAGACCAGCCAGAGACCAGCCAGAGACCAGCCAGAGACAAGCCAGAGACAAGCCAGAGACAAGCCAGAGACAAGCCAGAGACCAGCCAGAGACAAGCCAGAGACAAGCCAGAGACCAGCCAGAGACCAGCCAGAGACCAGCCAGAGACAAGCCAGAGACCAGCCAGAGACCAGCCAGAGACAAGCCAGAGACAAGCCAGAGACAAGCCAGAGACAAGCCAGAGACCAGCCAGAGACCAGCCAGAGACATGCCAGAGACCAGCCAGAGACAAGCCAGAGACAAGCCAGAGACAAGCCAGAGACCAGCCAGAGACCAGCCAGAGACAAGCCAGAGACCAGCCAGACCACCAGCCAGAGACCAGCCAGAGACCAGCCAGAGACCAGCCAGAGACAAGCCAGAGACCAGCCAGAGACCAGCCAGAGACAAGCCAGAGACAAGCCAGAGACAAGCCAGAGACAAGCCAGAGACCAGCCAGAGACCAGCCAGAGACATGCCAGAGACCAGCCAGAGACAAGCCAGAGACAAGCCAGAGACAAGCCAGAGACCAGCCAGAGACCAGCCAGAGACAAGCCAGAGACCAGCCAGACCACCAGCCAGAGACAAGCCAGAGACCAGCCAGACCACCAGCCAGAGACAAGCCAGAGACAAACCAGAGACAAGCCAGAGACCAGCCAGACCACCAGCCAGAGACAAGCCAGGGACCAGCCAGACCACCAGCCAGAGACAAGCCAGAGACCAGCCAGAGACCAGCCAGAGACAAGCCAGAGACAAGCCAGAGACCAGCCAGACCACCAGCCAGAGACCAGCCAGACCACCAGCCAGAGACCAGCCAGAGACCAGCCAGACCACCAGCCAGAGACCAGCCAGACCACAAGCCAGAGACAAGCCAGAGACAAGCCAGACCACCAGCCAGAGACCAGCCAGAGACAAGCCAGAGACCAGCCAGAGACCAGCCAGAGACCAGCCAGAGACAAGCCAGAGACCAGCCAGAGACCAGCCAGAGACCAGCCAGAGACCAGCCAGACCACAAGCCAGAGACCAGCCAGAGACCAGCCAGAGACCAGCCAGAGACAAGCCAGAGACAAGCCAGAGACAAGCCAGAGACAAGCCAGAGACCAGCCAGAGACCAGCCAGAGACAAGCCAGAGACAAGCCAGAGACCAGCCAGAGACCAGCCAGAGACCAGCCAGAGACAAGCCAGAGACCAGCCAGAGACCAGCCAGAGACAAGCCAGAGACAAGCCAGAGACAAGCCAGAGACAAGCCAGAGACCAGCCAGAGACCAGCCAGAGACATGCCAGAGACCAGCCAGAGACAAGCCAGAGACAAGCCAGAGACAAGCCAGAGACCAGCCAGAGACCAGCCAGAGACAAGCCAGAGACCAGCCAGACCACCAGCCAGAGACCAGCCAGAGACCAGCCAGAGACCAGCCAGAGACAAGCCAGAGACCAGCCAGAGACCAGCCAGAGACAAGCCAGAGACAAGCCAGAGACAAGCCAGAGACAAGCCAGAGACCAGCCAGAGACCAGCCAGAGACATGCCAGAGACCAGCCAGAGACAAGCCAGAGACAAGCCAGAGACAAGCCAGAGACCAGCCAGAGACCAGCCAGAGACAAGCCAGAGACCAGCCAGACCACCAGCCAGAGACAAGCCAGAGACCAGCCAGACCACCAGCCAGAGACAAGCCAGAGACAAACCAGAGACAAGCCAGAGACCAGCCAGACCACCAGCCAGAGACAAGCCAGGGACCAGCCAGACCACCAGCCAGAGACAAGCCAGAGACCAGCCAGAGACCAGCCAGAGACAAGCCAGAGACAAGCCAGAGACCAGCCAGACCACCAGCCAGAGACCAGCCAGACCACCAGCCAGAGACCAGCCAGAGACCAGCCAGACCACCAGCCAGAGACCAGCCAGACCACAAGCCAGAGACAAGCCAGAGACAAGCCAGAGACCAGCCAGAGACCAGCCAGAGACCAGCCAGAGACCAGCCAGAGACCAGCCAGAGACCAGCCAGACCACAAGCCAGAGACCAGCCAGAGACCAGCCAGAGACCAGCCAGAGACAAGCCAGAGACAAGCCAGAGACAAGCCAGAGACCAGCCAGAGACCAGCCAGAGACAAGCCAGAGACAAGCCAGAGACCAGCCAGAGACCAGCCAGAGACCAGCCAGAGACAAGCCAGAGACCAGCCAGAGACCAGCCAGAGACAAGCCAGAGACAAGCCAGAGACAAGCCAGAGACCAGCCAGAGACCAGCCAGAGACATGCCAGAGACCAGCCAGAGACAAGCCAGAGACAAGCCAGAGACAAGCCAGAGACCAGCCAGAGACATGCCAGAGACCAGCCAGAGACAAGCCAGAGACAAGCCAGAGACAAGCCAGAGACCAGCCAGAGACCAGCCAGAGACAAGCCAGAGACCAGCCAGACCACCAGCCAGAGACAAGCCAGAGACCAGCCAGACCACCAGCCAGAGACAAGCCAGAGACCAGCCAGAGACCAGCCAGAGACAAGCCAGAGACAAGCCAGAGACCAGCCAGACCACCAGCCAGAGACCAGCCAGACCACCAGCCAGAGACCAGCCAGAGACCAGCCAGACCACCAGCCAGAGACCAGCCAGACCACAAGCCAGAGACAAGCCAGAGACAAGCCAGAGACAAGCCAGAGACCAGCCAGAGACCAGCCAGAGACCAGCCAGAGACCAGCCAGACCACCAGCCAGAGACCAGCCAGACCACCAGCCAGAGACCAGCCAGACCACAAGCCAGAGACAAGCCAGAGACAAGCCAGAGACAAGCCAGAGACCAGCCAGAGACCAGCCAGACCACCAGCCAGACCACCAGCCAGAGACAAGCCAGAGACCAGCCAGAGACCAGCCAGAGACCAGCCAGACCACCAGCCAGAGACCAGCCAGACCACAAGCCAGAGACAAGCCAGAGACAAGCCAGAGACAAGCCAGAGACCAGCCAGACCACCAGCCAGAGACAAGCCAGAGACAAGCCAGAGACAAGCCAGAGACCAGCCAGACCACCAGCCAGAGACAAGCCAGAGACCAGCCAGAGACAAGCCAGAGACCAGCCAGAGACAAGCCAGAGACCAGCCAGACCACCAGCCAGAGACCAGCCAGACCACCAGCCAGAGACCAGCCAGACCACAAGCCAGAGACAAGCCAGAGACAAGCCAGACCACAAGCCAGAGACAAGCCAGAGACCAGCCAGAGACCAGCCAGAGACAAGCCAGAGACAAGCCAGACCACAAGCCAGAGACAAGCCAGAGACAAGCCAGAGACAAGCCAGAGACAAGCCAGACCACAAGCCAGAGACAAGCCAGAGACCAGCCAGAGACCAGCCAGAGACAAGCCAGAGACAAGCCAGAGACCAGCCAGAGACCAGCCAGAGAAAAGCCAGAGACAAGCCAGAGACCAGCCAGAGACAAGCCAGAGACAAGCCAGAGACAAGCCAGAGACCAGCCAGAGACCAGCCAGAGACAAGCCAGAGACAAGCCAGAGACCAGCCAGAGACAAGCCAGAGACAAGCCAGAGACAAGCCAGAGACCAGCCAGAGACAAGCCAGAGACAAGCCAGACCACCAGCCAGAGACAAGCCAGAGACCAGCCAGAGACTAGCCAGAGACCAGCCAGAGACCAGCCAGAGACCAGCCAGAGACCAGCCAGACCACCAGCCAGAGACAAGCCAGAGACCAGCCAGAGACAAGCCAGAGACAAGCCAGAGACAAGCCAGACCACCAGCCAGAGACCAGCCAGAGACAAGCCAGAGACCAGCCAGAGACCAGCCAGAGACCAGCCAGAGACAAGCCAGAGACCAGCCAGAGACCAGCCAGAGACCAGCCAGAGACCAGCCAGACCACAAGTCAGAGACCAGCCAGAGACCAGCCAGAGACCAGCCAGAGACAAGCCAGAGACAAGCCAGAGACAAGCCAGAGACCAGCCAGAGACCAGCCAGAGACAAGCCAGAGACAAGCCAGAGACCAGCCAGAGACCAGCCAGAGACCAGCCAGAGACAAGCCAGAGACCAGCCAGAGACCAGCCAGAGACAAGCCAGAGACAAGCCAGAGACAAGCCAGAGACAAGCCAGAGACCAGCCAGAGACCAGCCAGAGACATGCCAGAGACCAGCCAGAGACAAGCCAGAGACAAGCCAGAGACAAGCCAGAGACCAGCCAGAGACCAGCCAGAGACAAGCCAGAGACCAGCCAGACCACCAGCCAGAGACCAGCCAGAGACCAGCCAGAGACCAGCCAGAGACAAGCCAGAGACCAGCCAGAGACCAGCCAGAGACAAGCCAGAGACAAGCCAGAGACAAGCCAGAGACAAGCCAGAGACCAGCCAGAGACCAGCCAGAGACATGCCAGAGACCAGCCAGAGACAAGCCAGAGACAAGCCAGAGACAAGCCAGAGACCAGCCAGAGACCAGCCAGAGACAAGCCAGAGACCAGCCAGACCACCAGCCAGAGACAAGCCAGAGACCAGCCAGACCACCAGCCAGAGACAAGCCAGAGACCAGCCAGACCACCAGCCAGAGACAAGCCAGGGACCAGCCAGACCACCAGCCAGAGACAAGCCAGAGACCAGCCAGAGACCAGCCAGAGACAAGCCAGAGACAAGCCAGAGACCAGCCAGACCACCAGCCAGAGACCAGCCAGACCACCAGCCAGAGACCAGCCAGACCACCAGCCAGAGACCAGCCAGACCACCAGCCAGAGACCAGCCAGAGACCAGCCAGACCACCAGCCAGAGACCAGCCAGACCACAAGCCAGAGACAAGCCAGAGACAAGCCAGAGACCAGCCAGAGACCAGCCAGAGACCAGCCAGAGACCAGCCAGACCACCAGCCAGAGACCAGCCAGACCACCAGCCAGAGACCAGCCAGACCACAAGCCAGAGACAAGCCAGAGACAAGCCAGAGACAAGCCAGAGACCAGCCAGAGACCAGCCAGACCACCAGCCAGACCACCAGCCAGAGACAAGCCAGAGACCAGCCAGAGACCAGCCAGACCACCAGCCAGAGACCAGCCAGACCACAAGCCAGAGACAAGCCAGAGACAAGCCAGAGACAAGCCAGAGACCAGCCAGACCACCAGCCAGAGACCAGCCAGAGACAAGCCAGAGACCAGCCAGACCACCAGCCAGAGACAAGCCAGAGA